>NW_016107375.1:9690682-9826628 GCF_001604975.1 Cebus imitator
GTAGAGACGGGGTTTCACCATGTTGACCAGGATGGTCTTGATCTCTTGACCTCGTGATCCACCCGCCTCGGCCTCCCAAAGTGCTGGGATTACAGGCTTGAGCCACCGCGCCCTGCCAGAACTGTATTTTTAACTGTAAAATGTCAGGCAAACTCAGCTTATATCAGCAATTTTGTCTTCTTTGAGACTCACTAAACATTGGGCTGATAACCTTCAGTGGATAGTTTAAGAGATCCTAAAAACCATTTCAGGTCAGGCTATATATAAATAACTTGGGAAATTAAAACAAAAACATAATTGTGGACCCTAACCTTCAAGGTTTTAGTGAGGCCCTTAATTCAGATTTTTAAAAAGCTCATCTGGTATTTCTGATGCTGAGCTGGCTTTGGGGATATTGATCTATCCCAGTATTTTCATTTTATAGGTGAAGAGACTGAGGTCAGGAAGGTAGGTGCAATAGCAAAGACTATTTGGTCTTTATTGTTTACCATGTGTATCAACAAACAGTATTTCCTTTAATTTTTATCAGTGTCCCATGGTGGTTGAAATATTAGGGACTAATATAAGGCAAAATAAAACCATGTGCCTGACGTCTCATAGCTAGTTAGAGGCAGGATCAGAATTAATATTCATGTCTACTGATTTCTATTCTGGATCTGCTTCTGTTACCCATAACTGCTTAGGATGTTTAGAAAAAGCCTACTTTTTTTGACTAACGTGCTCAGCTCACTTTCTTTCCGTATTTTCCAGAGATAACTGTTTAGGAGTTTTGTTGTTTTCTTCCTGATTTTGATCTTTTTTGGATGAACATTTAATTCTGCTCTTCCCCCCTCCCTTTGTGTGTAGTGGGCTGCCTGGCAGAGATGGCAGGAGATGTTTTCATGCGTAATCAAGGACATAGATGCACTGGCTGCCAGCCTCAGGCAGGGACACAGACTTGTCTCCCACCAGCAGAGCGATGATGCATTTCCCCAAAATGTTCCAAGAATGGCCTGGAATGTGACTAGACAAGGTCCATGTGGCCCCATGAATGGCTTCACACTGCATTGGCCAGAAAACAAACACAACAGTAATTCTTGGATTAGCATGAAAACACTTCCAAAGGGGGCTCAAAGACAGCCTTTTGTCCCTTTCATAAAAAGGAAGAGATGAGGTGTGACAAATAGCCTGTTGGATGTCTTTCCATGCCAGGCAGAGGTCATCTTGGAAGGGCACCACAGACACAATCAGTTTAACAGAGAAGAAACAGACTTGAAGCTAAAGGACAAAGAACATTTCAGAAGAGACATGTGGTGTCTGAAGAAGGCAATTTCAATTAAAATAGAAAGGAGAGTTAGTATGACTCACGTATTTAAAAAAAAATACACTGTCTTTTGCACTGAGACATGATGCATGTAATGCAAACAACCTGGAGTTTGTAGTCAGGAGATGTAGGTATTCCAACTCTAGTCAAGATCCTCTAAAGTCCTGGGCTTCAGCTTTTGCATTTATAAGATACAGCTATTAATACCTACTTTTCCTGGTTGCCATGAGGATTAAATGAGGTTAGAGGCAGGAAGTCAGGAGGAGATGCATTCGTTTACAGAACCTGTACTGGGATATAGATGATTCGGCCCAGAATCCATGTTTCTCTGACTAGGTGATAAGGGCCAAGTGATAGTGCCTGAGTGGCCCTAAAATTTTTCAAACATTTTTGGATGTGTCTGTTGAACTAGAATTTGACAAATTAAATTTTCAGCAAAATTCCAATGTATAATACAAATAGATGTGGAGCAGCACTGTTTAAAGCACAGGTGGGTTGAGAGGAGGTGCCCACTGTACCTCTCTTCTTCTCCCATCTCTTCTCCCTGCCATGACAATACCTGAGACAGCTCTTCCATTTCCATACTTTAGACTCAGCTGCTGTTCACCTTTGCTGCCTTTTTTGATCTTTCCAGCATGAATTGGAAAAGAATCCTTTCAAAATTTCCCACTCAGTCTTCTGAAACTTCAATGGAGTGGCTAAACTTCTTCATCTTAGATGAAGATGTTTTATAAACAAACATAAGAAGAAGATCCATGTGAATGAATATCTGGATGACAGAGTTAAACACCTCTGATGGACTTAGTGTTGCTTCCCAGAACATGGGCATTTAAAAAGTATCACTGGATTCATAGTCACAATATCATTAGTATAGTCTACAATGTTATTTACTTATTTATATTTTCAGTAGAAGGAGAGAGTAAGAATCTTAGTGTAAATTTCATAGGTAAGGGTTCACTTTGCATTTCACGTGACTTAAGTGGATATATAAACAATGAATCCCAGTCTAAAATCAATAGTGTCACACAAAATATAAATGTGATCATCTTTCATTTCATAGCATGATCTATTACATGTTAACCTCGCATTATTTCACCTTGGTATGCCTGTGTGTGTGTGCATGCACACACACACACACATACACAAAACACTCATACACATATAGAGTCCTCTATCCTCATAATGTCTTCTTACTTCAAAAGCATTTCCTTTGTGGTCTGCTTTAGGATCTACCTATCTCTTTCTTTATGGAGATTAGATAAACCTTCAAAACTCTAAAGACAGAAAAGAATGATACATTTGGAGCTATTTCAAGAAAAATGAACAAAGGGATCCCTATACTTTGCACTTTATAAAATATATATGTCTTAATGCTGTGCCATGTGTCCTGGCTTTAACATGCTAGCACTGTGTAATCCCGGATAATCCCCTTGAACCTGGAGTTTAGTTTTCCTTATCTGTAAAATAGGGATATGCAATGCCTTGTGAGTATCAAATGAGACAGTATTTATCATGTTTTGAAAAGCTAAAAATGATAGGCAAATATGGCCTTTATAATTAAAAAACTGAAAAGAATGATTATTGTTATTATTTGGCCAATATTTTAAAAAACAAAGATATAAAAAGAGACCTATTCTTCTTTTCATTAACAACCAGAGCACCATAAACCTGTAACCAGTAACAAAAAGAGTCATTGGCCTTCAGCACACATGGGTGTCATTTAAGCTTAGAGGGTTTCCTTGTAGTGACTTGGAACGTAATCATAATGTACTGTTTTTTATTAGAGTTCTAAGACCTTTTTTGTTAATTTCTGGTAGAATCAGGAGAACATTGAGTAGTAAATTGTAGCTCTATTCTGCAGTTATTGTCCTGTGACCTCTGGTGAGAAGTCTTGATCTTCCACGCTCCTGGGCTATATCAAGTCTCATGGGGGATATAAAAATAGAAACTATGCCTAGCGGCAGATCCCCCCTAATAGGTATATATTTGGGGTTGCCAATTCCAATCATGCCTTCAACTTGCCTACTGTTTCGTCAATCATGTTCTTCATTGGGAGAAAAGCCAATATGGTTTAGTTGTGTTCCCACCAAAATCTTGTCTTGAATTGTAGTTCCCATAATCCTCATATGACCTGAGAGGAACCTCGTAGGAGGTAACTGAATCATGGGGTGGTTTCCCCCATGCTATTCTCATGATAGTGAGTGAGTTCTCACGAGATCTGATGGCTTTACAAATGTCTGGCATTTCCTCTGCAGGCACCCATTCTCTCTCTTGCCTTCCACCATGACTGTAAGTTTCCTGAAGCTTTCCCAGCCATGTGGAATTGTGAGTTAATTAAACCTCTTTCCTTTATAAACTACCCAGTCTTGGGTATGTCCTTACAGCAACATTAGATTGGACTAATACAAAAGCAATCTGATAAATTGATTTACCTTGAAGCCTTTGCAGCTAAATGCAGCTTCTCTTGAATACTAAAGAAAGATGCCTGAGCTGTTGGTGAAGCCAAATCCACCCAAACCACATAGTTGAGAATGGGGGCAGGGTAGCTCCTAAAAGGAATTTGGGATGCTACTAGGAAGGGGGACGGCTGCCAGGCCTCTTCAAAATAAAAACAACAACAACAACAAATACTCTTTCTGATATGTCTTAAAGATTTTTTGGAGTTTTCTTGTTTTTGGTGATAATTTGAGCTGGATTTTTTGTCATTGCTCCTGAGAAGCAGTATTAGGGGACATGTTCTCTTGTTAAAGGTCATGAATAAACTGAATGACCTTGATCAGTGTCATTTTACTTCTCTGATTTCAGCTTCTTTCTCCCCCCTTTATTTTAGTTATATAGGTTTAAGATGTACAACTGATGTTTTGATATATATATACATTATGAACTAATCACAACAATCAAGATAACTAGCATATCTACCACCTCACATAGTTACCTTTTTTTTTTTATTTTTGGAGAGTACACTTAACAGTCCTCTGGTTTTGCAAATTTCAAGTACACAGCCTAGTGTTACGTTCCATAGCCACCATGCTGTACATTATATCTCCAGAGCTTATTCATATGGTTTTCCCTTTTTATAAAATGAGTTTGAATACAGAGATTTTTCAAGGTGCCTTCCAGTTTTAAATATTGTAAGTACTTTATTTTCTATTTATTCAGTTCCGTAGATGGTGAGTAGCTTAATTATGATATGTAGGTTACTACTAAAAATTTCAGGGAGATAAGAACACTGCAATGAAATTTGACCACTGTGCGTGTCCTTCATCGTGTTTCTTTTCACCTCCAACATTGGAGGGCAGGAGTGATGTATTTTCTGTGTGCTGCACAGATGAATATCTGGCACCTGATTCTTGATCATTATAAGTGATGTTTAGATCAGGATAGCTGAGGTGAGCATAGATGATAACAGGGGGAGGAACGTTATTGTTCTATCAGGACTCCTCACTCTTTTAATTATTGTGAAATGAAAAACAAAAAACCCACTGCATCCTGGAAATGTAAATGGAAAGAATTGACTCCTTTTCTTCTTGAATGGCATAGATTGCAGCCTCAACCAGAGGCAAGAGGAGGAAGACTTGACCTCTGACAGTCCTGTCTCAGTCCCTCTGTTCTCCAAAATGCTGGCCCTGAAGGAAAAGTGTCACCCGTCTTCTCGAATGTCCTGTTGCATGCTGAGTAATGTTGCCCCTCTGCCCCTAGTGGAGCATTTTAATGATAACGTTGTCTTCAGGGACAGATTGTGACTTATCTTTTAAAGGAAGATGAAATCTATTAAGACAATGAGGACAGAAAAGAAAAGTTATGTCCCTGGGAAGAGTGCTGTAGAGGAGAGCACTGTTTGCTCCTTTCGTGCCCCTCTCCTTCCACTTCTTCCTCTCTTTGTTGGAACAGCGTACCCTTCAACTGCTCTGCTTTGTGTCTGGATTATCATGGTTGTTGGTGTATAAAATTGCTGCTTGGTATATATAATTTATAAGCTCTAAAAAATGATAAATAGTCTCAAGTAAGAAGAGTGATTTGTGTTAAAGTCCTCAGGGTAGTTTTTGTACAGGAATTTAATTTCTTGGGGGAAATTGTCTATAACTTCCTGTGGAATATTAGTTAACTAGTTCATAGCTGGGATTTATTTTCTGTTGTCTGTTGTTTTTGTTTTTGTTGCTAAATTTTTCTATTATGCATCTGGATAGGTTTTACCTGAGCAAATGAGATTATATAGTAAAGTTTGATGTGCTGGGAAGCTTAGGGAAACAGACTAGAGTCTAGTTAATTTATTTTTCTTAATTTTGTTTCAAGCCAATTGTTATAATTCTCTAAGTTGAGTTTATTTTTGTGTTGTAGCCCAGTTGTTCTAAATCAGGGGCAGTTTTGCCATCCAGGAGACACTTGGCAATGCCAGGAGATATTTTTGCTGCTGGCATCTAGTGGGTAGAGGCCATGGATCCTGCTATACAGCCTGTGATGTACAGAAAACCCCCCGCCCCCCACCTCCCACAACAAAGAATTATTAGGCCTAAAGTTCTGATTGTGTCAGTGTTGATAAACATTTCTTCAAAGCAGTAGGCTCCAGGGAAGGTAATTTAATATATTTTTACCAAGGAATTTTCTACAGAATTTTGCCACTTTTTTCTCCACTTGAGTTCCCATCACCAAGAATGGGAAATGGGGAACAAGATGCTGGAGTTGAGCAAAATGTAAATGGGTCCCACAGTATATAGTTTTAAATAAAAACAGTATTTAAATTAAAATGACCAAACATGTTTTACACTCTCTCTCTCTCTTGTTTTTTGTATTTCCCTAATATTTAAGTTCAATTTTAGATTGCAATAAAAACAAGTTTGGCTAATTGAAGGAACCAGTGAAATGGATTTTTACTTATTAGAGGTATTACCACCCTAGCCTTTTTGAAAATACTTCTTAACAAATGATGGTCAGGCATTGAAAATGTTGTGCTCTAAACTTGCACTGTTTGTGTAGGACAATGAAGATTCAGATCAAAGGTTAGGCAAGAAGTGTTTACAGGTGGGAGTGGGACCTCGGATACAAAGATTTACTTGCTGATACCCTTTGTACTCTGCTGAACACTGAACCTGGTAGTATTGTTGAGATTAGTGGATTGATGAAAAGTATAATAAGCTATGTGAACACGAGTATAGCATTCAGTTATGCAGTATGAATAGATTTGAACTCCCTAGTCTTTGCTTGGTTTTCAAAACTCTCTACCACTTAATCTCAGTTTGCTTCTTACTAATTCTCCTTCTTGGATCTTCTGTTCTAGTCAAACTTTTGTCCCTATTGCTTCACAAACTCAACTTACACATTCACAGATAGTCACAAAGCCACAGTTTTGTTTATGCCAATTCCTTCTCCTACTAGTCATTGACATTTCAGCTGTCCTTCTAGAGTGAGATAAAATTTCATCTCCTTTGTGAACCAACCAGCCAGAAATGCCATTAAGCCATGCCCCTGCCCTCTACCTACCTTCCTTCCTTCCTTCATTCCTTCCTTCCTTCCTTTCTTCCTTCCCTCTTTCCTTCCTTCCCTCCCTTTCTTATTTGTAAATGATAGCATTTATTAATTGTGGGTAGTTAGCACATAGTTTTTTTTTTTTTCTGTATATAAATTGAAAACCAAGAACACAATGAATTAGGGGATGCCAAGTTCCAACATCACACCGACAAAACTTGTGTAACTCAGAACAAGTCACTTAACCTCTCTGATCCTGTTTTTTCAAGTCTATAAGATTGGCAGAATAATACTCATTCTACTTCTCTCAAAACAATTGTTTGTATTTTTTTTCTTTTTCTTTTCTTTTTTTTTTTTTTTTTNAGAGAGTCAGGTCTCACTTTGTTGTCCAGGCTAGACTGAGGGTGCGCTATCATAGTTCACTGCAGCCTCGAACTCCTGGCCTCAAGTGATCCTCTCACCTTTGCCTCCCAAAGCTTTAGGATTACAAGTTACCCAGCCTCAAAAAATAGTTTTGGATTAAATAAGATAATGAACACAAAAAGCCTTTTAATATAAAAAAACTACATAAACGTAGGCATTATTGTCATCAACTTATAAAACTACAGTGAATCCCACAGAGTGCTAATGCTGTATATATTCTGTAAAACACTTAGATGTAGTCGGCACTTAATAAATAAGAGCTCACGCAAGAGAATTGTTTCCACAGTTAAGACAGACTGGCATGAACAGCAGTTAGAAACGGGAGGCTGAGTAAGAGGTTACTACCTGTATTGATAGAGATGCTATTAAAAGCAGAATGTGATTTTTAACAACCCCAGAACCATGATAGAAATGAACAAAATTTTGTGTGCTTTATCATTTGTGACCCAGAAAAGAGAACTCTGATGCCATGAAAAGTTTTAAAATAAATTATTTGTGTGCAAAAGGAGGCAACATATTCCACTGATTTGACAATTTCAGTTTCTACATCAAGGATACAAATAGAACATGGGGTCACCTAAGCAAAATGATCCCTTATTTATTAAAGCCTTTCCTGACTACAAATTAATAAGCCTGAATTTATTTTCATGACTCATAAACTGGTTCAATATCCAAGCTTCCCTTCTTGATTGGTGGGAGAAGAGTAGTCTTGGGAGATGAGTCTGAGTGTGAGGTCTCATAACTGGGCAGAGTTGGCTTTTAGAGACTGAGCATGGAGCTAAATGAATAGGGAACAAGTACAGGGGACAGAAATGAGAGAAAAAAAGGAAGGAATCAGCTGATGATGGCTAATAACTAGTGAGTGGTAGTGGATTACCTAGAAAATTTACAATTTAACTAGTAAATATTCTCCAAGATAAAGTGCAGGTTGTTGGGGAGGGGGATCTTTTATAAATCACCTGTATCTCACTCTTCCCTGGTAGATGGGAGGAAGCTGTTCAGCAAATCCAGCTGTAAGTACAATACATGAACAAGAGATTAATCTATTTCCTTCGAAGTAATATAGTTTGCAATGTAAATAGGATATAAAAAGACATAAGACAGTGAATGGGAAGAGTTAGACTCTATGCTACACCGCTTTTGTTCAGTTCCTGTCTTGGCCATCGATTAATTAGTTGACGTGGCCTTGAACAAATTATTCAGTGTCTCCTGGGCTCAGTTTCCTTATCTTAAAATAAGAAGAATAGTTCTTACCTTACAGTGTTGTTGTAAGGATGAAATCAGATAAAAATAAAATGCAGTGCACATTGAACAATGCCTGTCAAAAAGAGTTCTTAGTAATTGCTAACCTTTGTTACTAGATGGTCAACAAATTGAAGCAGGCAACGATTTTTCTTATAGTTTTCCATCTTCTGCCTCCCCAGTTCTATCTAGCTGTTTAAAGAAATACTTAGAACTGAAGCACTGTAAATGTTTGAGAACAACTAGTACCTTGCTACTCAAAGTATTCTCCATTGGGCAGTAGCATTGTGTCTGGGATGTCTTTAGCAATGCAGAATTTCAGCCTCATCTAGCCAAACCTATTGAATCAGAATCTGCATTTTAATAAAGTCTCTGGCGATTCTTGTGCATATTAAGGTTTGTGAAGCAGCACTGCAGAGCAATGACACAATCAGGGGAGAAAGAAGGAAGGAAGGAAGGAAGGGGAAGGAAAGAAAGAAATAGTGAGCTGAAGGAAGGAAGGGAAAGAAAGGAAGAAAGAAAGAGAGAGAGAAAGAAAGGAAGAGAGAGAGAAAGAAAGGAAGAGAGTGAGAAAGAAAGGAAGGAAGAAAGAGAGAGAAAGAGGGAATGAGAAGTCATACATTGTTGGGCAGTTTTGAAATTGTTTGGTCTTAATATACTGAATCAAAACCCAAAAGTAAAATATTTTCAGAAATTAATGAATACATATTTGAAAGAAAGTAATGTTATGTGGTAGTGGCTTATGACAAGAAAAAGGGCTTCAATTTATTAGACACATAACTGTGTGTCAGTCACTGTGTCAAGTGCTTTATTTACAAGGACTCATGCAATTCTTATTAACCACAGTATGAAGCAGTTGCCCTCATTCCCACTTTACAGATGGTAATATTGGGGCTCAGAAGAGTCAAGTGATTTTTTTCAGGGTTGCCATAGTTGTCAATATAAAAAAAAATGTTACTTTTCCCAGATAAGAAGTGGGCAATACTAAGACTGTATTCTTCATATCCTGTGTGGAGAATCCACAGGAAAGATTCTAACATTAGACCCTGGGTAAAAAGATCAAAGAAAACTAGAGTTCTCCTGGGTGATGCTTTGAAAAAGAATTATTTAACCCAGGTATTAGGTTTGGGATTGCATGTAACCAGTGTCCATGGGGTTTGGATATCTTTATCAAGCCTTTGAAACCAGGGCACAGCTTTCAAGTAAAATTACATCAGTATAAGTGGCCATATTTTACATTATCTAGTGGGATCAACATGAAGCTTGCGCTCTGAACTCTACCTTCTCTAAAACCCTTTCTTGACACTCTGTTCTGATTGCTCCTTTCTCTTAAGTATTTTTGGGTGTTTGTTGTTTAGTTGAAATATACATTGCATCATATGATTAGCTACATGGAGAACCTAGATGTATGCTTTGATCTTGTTTCTTCTTTAGATCTAGGTTGGCCTACACTTCTGTTTTATGCCTTGTGTTAAAGTCCAGTGCCCTCCCTGAGATTTTCGAAACTTTTGACATTTCCGAGAATGAGTTATGTTATCAAGGTCAATATCTGGCTGCAACCTCCTTTGAATTCTAGATTTTCTGTTCTGTGTTTTCTATTTCCACTAAATCACTTAGCTAGTAACTGTGGATCTCAGCTCCTTTCTCTGAGTTCCATGATAATACCAGTTTTTGATTTTGAAGACATTCTTGGTAACTATCCTTGAGACTTGATTTTCTCATTTTCTTTAAAAATGAGTAACAATTATTGTTATTATTTTAACTGTTCTTCTTTCCAGCTTACTAGATTTATGTTCTTTGGATGGGTAAGAGGAAGATTTCAGCAATTAGATCTTTTGGTGATAGGATTCCCTAGAATTTGGGACTAGAATTGAGGACCAGAACTGGAGGTTCTGGCCTGGGGATAATTAAGAGCTCTAAGAAAAACAAAAACAGTATGGAATAGTAGAAATACAAAAGTCTGGACTGGGAGGGCAGAGGGTTATCTGAACCAAGGTAGATCAGAGGCAAGTTTTGAATTAGATTATGGAGGTAAGAATGCTGAAATGAGACAAATGAAGAAATGCAACTTAGATGATCTAGCTGGGAGGTAAAAGAGGATATTACGGATGCCAAGCAACTTTGAGGATACACATTGTTTTTCATTATTTTTGTGTGTTTGCTTTTTTTTTTGTTATGAGCAAGACAAAGAAGATTTATGTCTTAGCTGAAAAGGTACAGGATAGAATAGATACTGGCCACACTTCCTTGTGAAGAGTATACATTAAAAAAATGTTTATTGAAAGCAAACTATGTATTAGAAGCTAAATGAGGCTTTTGTCCTCTTTTACACTTTTTAAAAAACACCAGATTATGCATACTTATTGTAACAAGATCAAACAACTATAGATAGACACATTGTGTGTATGTGTTTGTGTGTGAGAGGGAGGGGGTTGATGGGAGAAGAATGAGAGAAATGTATAGAGTAAAAAAAAAAAAAAGTTATTCTTTATCTCAGAATCCTCCCACCCCAATCAAATTCTCTTATGCAAAGCTTCCACTGTTAACAACAATGTCACTATTTCTAAGACTCAGAATATCCATTTATTTGATACCAAGAGAGGACATATTTCTTTTCTCTTTTCTGACCACTGGAGGGAGCTTGTCTTTTGTTTGCTCATGAAATAGTTTCCTCAAAGGTTCCTTTACTCATAACCTGTGTTTTCAGACCACAGATGTAGTCAGATTCAAATCTATGAAGAGTTCTCAATATATGAAAGGTGAGCATGGTCTTATACTGTGCTATTTTGTTTGTTGTGACATCGCAGCCTTCTATATGGGTGGAAGTAGGCTATTTCATGCTGTATTGTTCACAAAGGGAAATATTGAGGTCGAGAGAAGTTGTTTTACAGGTCAGGCAAGCCATAGTGTATCAGCACTACTCTATTGATGCCTTATTATGAGATACTGACATAGAATAAAAAGAAACGATTCTTTTAATGAAGACAAAATGCATGGTTCATTGAAGGAAGCAGAAATGTCACTTGCTACTTTGAAAATTGGACCATTTGACTGAACATTTGTGTTGCTTTATTTGCTGCCTATTGAAAGCTATTCCGAAGTCCTGAGCTGAATTTGTGGGGATAACCATAGGAAAAGAAAGAAAAATATATATACATGTATATGTAAATTTTAAGATACAAATTTACTTTTAGAAGTCTTTATAATTAAAAAAATTGTCAAACAGGCCCCTTTATTGGTGGGGGAACAAAGTCATAATTTGGAGCTAAGCAGGAGAAAAAAGAGAGACTAACTGAGACAGAACACAAGGCCATGAGATCTCTATAGTCCTCAGACGCTACTTCCTGTTTTGTTTTGTTTTGTTTTTCTTGTTAAAGCCTAATCAGGAAGCTTTGGACTTCAGTATTCTTGGATACAATCCAGAAGCTATGGGTAAAAAAAATTGTGCTTTCCCCCATCAATTTTTCCTAGAGATAGAAGAAATGGACTTATATACAATGAGTGAATTAGGTTTACTAGGTGCTAAGCTTCTTGAGGATAAATACTTGGTCTTCTTTGTTTTTTGAATCCCCCACCATGACTAGTGTAATGATTGGCATTAGTCAGACACTCAACAATATATAGGTTGTGTTTGTTTTCATTTGTTACTATTAAATATTAAATATAAATAGAATGGACTGACAGTCTGATTCTGATTGCTATGGACTGAGAGCTGAGATTGTGTAGGTGGGTGCTGCTTAAAGGCTGAGGAACGAACCAAATGACCATTCAAATTCTCTTCTCACTTAAGAAATCCACTATTCAATCTAAATACTTATGATAAACTGTGTAATAGGAGGAAACAATAATAAAATGACCCTTTTGCAATTGCTTCTGAGACAACCAAATTAACACTTTGTCACAGACCCATTTATTTTAATTGGTCTCTCCTAGGTAATATCAAAAAGTCAACATGGATAGAGGAAACAGAAGAAAAAAAACAATTTGTTCCTCATTAAATGTGAGAAAAGTCCAAGATAAACCTCTTTAAAATTGATCTGATAAGCCCGAGAACAGTGATGCACTGATGTGTTTTCCTCGGCTAATGGTCTTCAGCTAATATTTATCCATTGCTTTGAGTAACCATTAATCTCTTGTGTTGAGAAACTCCACAAATGCAATTTCTAGGGCATTTAACCTTTCCACGTTTGCTGTCTCTTGAGTTTGGGTGACTTGGTTTTGGTGTATACTCAATTTCATTTAGTTTTCTTGGGTCTCAGTTGCCAAGATAATAGCACCAAGGCCTTTTAAAATTAGTCTTTCTCATTTCACAATGCAGCAATATGTTCCTGAGGTGTAAGGCAGTTAAATTCATTTTGCCTTCCCACACTTACATTCTTATCCATTACTACTTTCTCTTCCTGCACTGCATTCTCTGCGATTTTTCTCCTGTGTAGTTTGACATCAGGAATGGCCACAAAGGAAACAAGTGAGCAATGTAAATGCCTTTTTAATGATCTTAAAGCTTCTCTTCGAGCCTAATAATATAAATATCTTGGATCAATCTTTAGTGGGCTTTTTGGTGTTGTTCTTGAAAAATTTCCATAAGCTTTCTTAAATATGCAGCCAACTCAAGTTCACTTTTTAACCTAAGGGCATCAAATTGGACCTTCTCCTCCTCCCTCTTCTTCTCCCCACTCTTCTCTTTTTTCTCCATCTCTCTCCTGCTCTCCTAGTCCAGGTTTGACAAGTAAGGCTTTTGAAAAAATGACCATGGTTCTGAACAAAGCCTGTTGTTGCAGGTAATTGTTGAAATATCAAGGGTATTGTGTCCTCCATTACTTAAGCTCTCATTTGTGGTTTTCACGGTTTTGAGGAATGTTTATGGCTGACAGTCCTTTCTTTACAGCTCTATCCTTCAAGCTCCGACTGATACCGCTGAGAATGACCGCTTGAGTGACTGATAAAATGTCAAGATGCCATTATTTCCAAGAGAGTGTTTGGGAGCAATAAGATCTGTTTCAATCTATCTTATCCACCTGAATTTAATTCTTCAGATTTAACTTTGTTGGCTGCTGCAACCAAATTGTCTCTGGGTTTTGAAAGAACAGCCATCATGGAATGCAGACAGGATTATAATAATGGCCACGCTATGACATTTGTGTTGTATTTCACTGTGCACATTGGTGCAATATTTTGGACTTAATTAATACTCTCCAGGAACCTCAGTTTATGGATGGCAATAACCATATTTTAGATCATGTGAAATACCGCAACAAAAATTCAATTCATAAGGCAGATGGCAAAGCCTAGTTTGAAGAACAACAAAACAGGAAGATTTACAATGAGTTTCAGAACTCTTCAACTGGAATCCAATCGCTGCCAAAGCTCTGTTATTTCACTGGAGGGTAACAATCTGTGAGGGTCATTCGTGTCTTCATAAAAACTGAGATTAAAAAGTAGTCAAATGAAATGAACAAATAGTCGAGTCTTTGTGCAATGGAAGTGGAATTATTTAAAATGCAAGGTTTCCAAATGCTTAAAAAAATCATTCTGTCGTCATTTGATTTTCAACCTGAAATTTACTAAGGTAACAATTTTTAATAGAATGGTAAGGATTTTGTTACAGTCTCAAGTATATGTAACATACAGGAAGACATTCCAGAAGCAGGTGTATTCTCTCTGTGTCTCTCTCTCTCTCTCTCATGTTTTGCAATTTCAGAAGAGAACTCAATGTGGACATAGTTATGGCAGAAATGGAAGGTTGGTGAACAGAATGTTTATAACACCAGTGCCCAGTTGCCTTGGAATTTTTAATTTTGGCACTGCCACAGCACCATATAAAAGTGAAGTATGGTTCATATAGGTTTTAATCTGGTGAGGCACAAAGTTTATCAATAATTCAGATTTTTTGAGCCTGTCAGTTTTTTTGAGACTGGCTTAGAGAAGGTTACTAAGGCTGAGATCTGACCATCCATGGACTTAGTAAGCAATCTGTCTCTGCATAAGTGTTCAAGAAAATGGTACAGTGAAATACATTTTTACAAATTGGAATAAATATGAGGCTTGCAACATCATAGGATGTTAACTTTTCAAGATGAACTTTTATGAATGCTTGTGTGTGTGTGTGTGTGTGTGTGTGGAATTTGTAGCACTTATTGATGTTAATTTATGTCTGTTCTAAAAATTATGATTCTGTATGATTATGAAAAAGAATGAAGTCAATTATTGTTGTGATCTTCACCCTTAATACGCTTTTGTATTTCAGTTGGAAATTCCTAAAACAGATTATTTGGGTAAACATCAGTACAAAGACTAAAAGCTCATTGTAATGAATATGTTAGTGAATTGACTATGTTGCATTCAGGTAGGATAAATTGAGGCAACACGAATGGCTCTAATCACAGAGACTGTGATAACGGTAGAAAGATAATATTTATCCCAGTTCACCTTCCTCTGCTACATGTACAAGAAATAAGTTTTGTGGTTGCAGCTGGGAGAGTGGGATAGAGCAATGACTTCAATTTGCCAGTTTCTAAGGTCCAAGATATTAGAAGGATTTGAAAAACTGTGACATTAAGCATCCCACAAACCCTCCTCTATTCTGGACCATTCTACTTGTAACCACTGCACCTGATCGCTTGGCCAAGATAATACAAGCACTTTGTGGAGAGTCTGAAATTTAGATGTTACTCCCGTTTCTTTTGTAAATCTACTATTCTAATGTGGGCACTCTAGACCAGAGCTTCCCCTTGATATGTCCTTGATATGCTGAAATATTGTGAATAGGTGTTTGTGCCAAAATACTGATCCATATAACCTCCTTGGTGGCCAAGCCTTTATAGATTGTCCCAGTGTGCCATTAAATGTTTTACTTTCTATGTTGTCATGACATGAACATGGTTGGGGGGTATCGCTTTAGATCTCAGTTTCCTATGAAACAAGAGGATTGGGTGACTTGATTCCCAAGGTCCATTCCATCTCTGTAATTCTATGAGCATATATCAGCATGCAGTTAAAACATCCAGAACTCTGTTCCTTTAGCCATATTTCCCTCAGCCTACAGAAGCTCATAAAAATGGAATTAAAAAACATGGAAAATATAGTAGAGTATATTTCATATACTGGAAATCTACTACCTGATTTTTATTAGACTCTGTGCACAAGAGGCAATCCTTGTTTTGTGGTAGAGAGGGGACTAAGGAACTAGAACACAATCTATTATTTTAAAATATTGTCATAATAAAAGTCCTGTGATGTATTTTTGTGATCCATCCGGTTCTCTGCTTCTTCTATCTGATTTGTTTTCTTTGGCCATCCCCAGTGGTTAGCTATATGAGCTCTCAAATTCTTGCAGAGAAAGTCCTAAGAGAAGAAAAATAATTATTTGCCCATTTCATTAGTCACCAAGAAAGAGTAAGGAGAAAGAAAAACAATGGAACTGACCAAGTCTTACAAGTTCCATAATATTCTCTTTCTAAGAAATCAAATTTAATTATTTGTTGAAAAGAACACAATAATTTTCTTCTAGATTGAGGGAAGTAGTACCGAAGAAAACCTTTTGTGTCTTCATTTTGCTTTTAGTTGCCTTTCAGGATTCCATGCCAGATTTGCAATCATTTTCTGAAATCTTCAAGATCCAGCTTATTCCCTTGGAGAAGATATAATCCTTTAGGGATCTCATAGACAAAGACAATAAAATGATATCACTTTAACTCTACAAAACTTCATTTTGGCACACAATTACTTCTGAAGGCTTCCTTGACTGATTAAGATAAAGTTGGGAACTCATTGCTTGATAATACAGCTCCAACAGTTTTTTGCTCTATGTTCTTTAGTATATCTTTTTCTAAGGTAAATAAGTTAGTTTATGAAATGGCTTTGTAGACTATATGACGCCTTATAAACATTCGAATTGCATAGACTTTGTTATTATCATTTAGAGTATAAATACAATAAAGCATATTAATTTGTTCACTACTTCCTCCCATTTTGACATTATGCCTTTTCCTTTAATTTTTAATTTTTAAATTTCTTATAGAGATAGGATTTTGCTATGTTGCACAGGCTGATCATGAACTCATGGTCTAAAGGGATTCTCCCACCTCAGCCTCCCAAAGTGTTAAGATTATAAGCATGAGCCACCATACCTGGCCACCTTTTTCATTTAAATGTTACTCTGCATTTTTTCATGTATCTTTGTTTACAAATACCTTAAAAGCAAGGATAAAGTCACTACTCTTTTGCAAACTTCCTGGTCAAGTATCTCTAACTATGTTTTGTCATCTCACTGTGTGCAACAAAAGGAGTACAAAAAAATGCTTGCTATCCTTATTACTCACAAAAAGCTTACAATTTCATTGAAGAAACAAGATCAACATACATGAAACCATCGTAGAAAAATATGAGAAAGAATTAATAAAGTAATAAAGTACCCTAGATATTTGGTATTATGGGAGCTCAGGAAGTGAGAGGTGACTGTGAACTTGGTTGGTAAAGTTGGTGCTGAGCTGGTTCTTGGCAAAGGAAGAATATTTGTATTTACTGATAGAGACAATGTGCATTAATAAACACTTTACCTAAAAATATCATGAGAAAATGGTATTACATCAAACTAAAATGCTCCTATATAGCAAAGGAAACAACAGAGTGAAGAGACAATCAACAAAATGGGAGAAAATATTTGCAAATCATACACTTGGTAAGAGGTTAATATACAATGTATCTATGAAACTCCTACAATTCAATAGCAAGCAAACAGATAATCCAGTTAAAAAATGGGAAAAGGACCAGAATCAATATTTGTCAAAAGAAGACATACAAAAGGCCAACAAGCATGTGAAAAGATGCTTAACGTCACTAATCATCAGGGAAAACCACAATCAGATGTCAATAAACACCTATCAAAATAAATAACAAGAACAACAAGTGTGGGCAAGAATGGGGAGAAAAGAGGACGCTTACTTACTGTTGATGGGAATGTAAGTTAGTGTAGCCATTATGGAAAATAGTATGAAAGCGCCTCAGAAATCTCAAAATTGAACTACCACATGATCCAGCAATCTCGTTACTGGGTATATTAAAAAAAAAATCAAATCACTATGTTGAAGAGATGCTTGCACTCCCATGTTCATTGCAGCGTCATTTACAATATTTACAATTGCATAATTTACAATTATTTACAATAATGCTTCAATAAAAAAAAGTTAAGCTCACAGGCTGAGCACAGTGGCTCACGCCTGTAATCCCAACACTGGGAGGCCAAGGCAGGTGGATCACTTGAGGTCAGGATTTTGAGACCAGCCTGGCTAACATGGTGAAAACCCAACTCTACTAAAAATACAGCAATTAGGCTTAATGGTGCACACCTGTAAACCCAGCTACTTGGGAAGCTGAGGCACGAACATCACTTGAACCTGGGAGGCAGAAGTTGCGTGGAGGCAGAAGTTGCAGTGAGCCAAGGTGGCATCACTGCACTCCAGCCTGGGCAACAGAGTGAGAATCTGTCTAAAAAAAAAAAATTAAGCTCGCAGAATCAGAATAGGATGGTGGATATTAGGGAGGGGCTGGTAATGGGCATGGCTAGAGGAACACAGCTGGAGAGATGTTGGCCAAAACATAAATTTTCAGTTAGATAAGAGGAATCTGTCTAAGGGATCTATTGTATAATATTGTAACCATAGTTAGTAACAACGTATTATATTTTTGAAAATCACTAAGAGAATAGATTTTCCGTGTTCTCACCACAAAAAATAAATATGTGTGGCAATATACATAGTGATTAGCTTGATCTGATCATTTCACAATGTATAGATATTTCAAAACATCATGTTATACATATTTATTCATTTTTTATTTTTCAAAATAAATAAATAAATTAGAAAACACCACGACACAGTTCTGTCACCAAAAACTTCACTATTCACATCAGAATCATGTCCTTTGAAATTGATATACATTCATAGTTTTTTGTTTTGGTATTATTATAGTACATATAATTATACTATGTGATAGTACATGTTAATGAGTCATTGTCACTGGAATGTGAAGTAAACATCAATTAAAGTCTATAAACACTTTTAAGCACCCACTATTTATTTCATGTTATGAGAAATATAAAGATGAGTAGTATTTGGTCACTTAAACAGTAAATAATCTAGAAGGTGAGAAATATAATTTTACTGCTATATAATTCATCCATGTAACCAAAAACCACTTGTACCCCTAGAGCTATTGAAATTCAAATTAAAAGAAATATAATTTTAAATTTTAGTGTAAACATTAAGTTTTTAACTTTAAATTTATTCAATATATTTTTAAATCAAGTTTAAAAATATTTTTAAATTTACAATATATTTATGGAAAAAGTGAGCAATCACTTAACCTGAATTTTATTTTAAATTTTGCCCCCTTGCCAGGCACAGTGGCTCATGCCTGTAATCTCGGCACTTTGGAAGGCTGAGGCAGGTGGTTAGCTTGAGGCAGGTGGTTAGCTTGAGCCAGGAGTTTGAGACCAGCCTGTGCAACATGGCAAGACCCTGTATCTACAAAAAATACAAAAAAATAGCCAGTTGTGATGGTGGGTGCCTGTAGCCCCAGCTATTGAAGAGGTTGAGGTGAAAGGATTGCTTGAGTCTGGGAATTCGGGGCTTCAGTGAACCCTGATCATGCCACTTCACTCCAACCTGTGTGACAGAATAAGGCTCTGTCTTTAAAAAAATATTCCTAAATTGTTGCCAGAGTATGAGGAAATGTTCTTGTTTTTCCAGAGTTTTATTTTTTTCTTTTACAAATGCATGAGTTGGGTTTGATTAACTCTCTTATCCACCATCATAATCATAGCTCTAGAACAGTCTCATCTCATCTCTGCAATGGCCTATTGCAAGGGATGACTAATTTAACTCTCTCCTCTCTCAGACTTGCCCTCTTCAACTTTACTCTTCATATACATGCTAAGAAAATAAAGTATAAAACTAATCTGACCATGGCATTCTTCTAGCAACTCTTGAAGTTCTCCTTAGGGTGTCTCCTCGGGGACAAAAGTCTCAGTTCTTTAACATGGTATAGAAGGCTGTCTATCATTATATGCCCTTCCTCTCTGGTCTTCCGACCACTCTTGAGGAAGGAGACCCGCTCCTCCCGAGCTTCTAAGGCCGTTTCCCCTTTAGCCTTCTACATTGCATCTCAAAAGGAGAAGTTAAAAGTCAACCAGAAGAGGGACCGGTTGGCGTCACTAGTCAGGTCTAAAGGATTAACCCCCCTACTGCTAACCACAATCCTCTCTACTGATCACGGATAGGATATGGAAGAATATTTCCCAGGAGGTACTGTTCTTGCTTGATCATGATTAGACCCCCCACCTAAGTCACGTCTCCCACGCTCTCGATACTCACATGTGCACTTCTTAGACTGTAAGCCTTTGAAAGGACCAGGGTTTTCTTTGTTGGGGAGCTCTGTTGTTGAGGCATCCATGCCTGCCGCAGCCCCTGCCTGAATAAAAATACCACTTTCTTCTCTGTTCAGTGTTCGAAAGGTTTGTTTGTGGTCCTTTTGCTTCACTCTGATTCCTGTTTTGCACCTGAGTGGTGCTGACAGTTGCCCAGAAGCAGCGCATTGCCCCTACCTCTGGGAAATTCACTTGCACATGTGGTCCTTTTTATAGGGAATGCTCTGTCCCTTCTTGCTGGGCTTACTTATTTCCTGCAGGATTTCCCTACTCCTCTTCCTGCCCTTCCTTCTCAAAGTTCCTTAATGTGAAGCTCTCTGTATATACCACAATCACTGAACCGCCATCTTGCATGTATGTGTCACCCCTCTTAGGAATTTCTTTGATGTCATGCACTGTATTGTATTTATTTTTCCTTAACACTTAGGAGGCACTCCATAAATACTTTGAAATGAATGAATCCATGAATAAAGAGTTTTATCTCCTGTCAGTGAAAACCCATAGAAGAGAAATATGAACAAATGGTTATGGGCCTAGACAGGAGAGAGAGGTTACTTCTGGCTAAGGGAATTGAGTTAGTTAACTTTTGATGAGTGGGTGAGATTTTAAAAGACAGAAATAAAGAGGAATATAGTTCCTAGCAGTTGGAACAGGCATGAGAAGAAGCACAGAGCCAGACACTTTGGCTGGTTTCAAATGATCTCAAACTTGGTGGCTTAAAAACAATTTAGAATGATCTGTCATAGTTTTTTGAGTTGATGTGGCTCTGCTGGGATGTCTTACACAGTTTTACTCAGAATAGCTGGGACTACATCACCTGAAAGCTCAATGGAACTGGATGTCTGAGAAGGTGAACATTTCACTCCTGTCGGGAGCCTCAGCATTTCTCCAAGTGCTTATCTGTCAAAGGCTTCTTACAAGGGCTCCAGGAGGCAGGAGCTAGAAGGCAGGAAGATGCTTGGCCAGTTAAAGGTTATACCAGGAAGGCACACAGCATGACTTTGCCCTATTCTATATCAACTAAAGCACCAGAGAGCCTACGACGTTTAAGAGAGTGGAGAAATAGACCCCACTTCTTGTTGTGGAGGGTCAAAATCAAACTGTGAAAGAACAAAAAGATGGAGGGCATTGCTGCAGCTGTCTTGGAAAATATACCCTACCACAGGCTTTTCCCTGGAAACAGTAAGAAGTTTGTGTAGGTTACAGAAAGGGCAATATGGGCTTTTCCACAGCACAGAAGGTTGCCCTGAGCCCAGAGAGCTTTGAGTGCACAATCTCATTGGAGTTTTACCAAAAGGTGTAACATTCTAACAGTAGGCAGTACATGGGGTTTTTCATTCTGCTGAAATATTGCTCACTTTGAATTTCATGAAGCTTTTTGTTTTAGTATGAGTTTGTTCTTCATTGACCTATTCTGCTGAAATTGAGTACTGTATGATAGGAAATCAGGATGTATTTTATCAGAGTCATTCATCTTAAGACAAAATGGAAACTGAGCAAACTTATCAAACAGGCATATCTTCTGTAATATTTGATAGATTTCAGTGAAATTTAGTACACATGTAGGGGATATAGAAATAACAGATTGCATTGGGTGATGGTTACAGTTTACTGAACTGCTAGGATAGCTGTCTCTGAATATCTTACAAAAAATGGCTTGCAGTAATTGATGCCCTGGGAGAAGCTAATGCATTGGCAGAGGGGCTAGAAATTTAAGAAAGCTATGTAGTGATTTGGTCTATGACATAGCCAGACTATATAAATTTAGATGCAACTGCCATTTTAGTGAAAAGTTCCTTTTTTTCCCTCCTGCCAAAAATTCTGAATAATTATATTTCTACTTTAGGATTCTTAGATAGGTACAGCCTCTGGGTCCAAGAAATCTTAGGAAGCTTTTCAAAAAGCCACAGCACAGTCAGTAACAGCCCATCTGTCTCTTAATTTTAGAGTATTTTTTTAAAAAGAAAAATTGCTTTCGATTTTTATGCCCACATCTAAACTGTAATGCAAATTACACAGCAGGCTACCCTGACAGGTGATAAACAAATGTCCTCACTTGCTAATTTCCTAATCAGATGCCTAACTTATCTATACAATTAACAGCAGAAAATGCTACTAGTATGTTTAACTTCATTGTCATGTCAATGGCCACATAGACTTTCTAAGAAATCACCCTAGTAAAATCATTAAGGCAGTCAGTCATAATATGGATGCATTTTTTAAGGAGATGTTCACTGCATGAGACTGTTTTTCCTCTGCTCTTAGTACCAAAATATCACACTTCTACTGTGCATCTGTCTTGGGTTTTATCTTCCAAACACTAAATGATGTGATTGCTAGCTTCTTTTTTGTTGTTGCAGTTCTCTGAAAGCATAGAGACAAATTTGTGTTTCTTCTTCAAGTAAATGCACTGTATTATGCTATATATACTTTTGAATTCCACTTTAAATCCTTCTAGGGACAAACAGGTACAGAAACAAATAATTATCCAAATGACTAACCTCAGTTTGGTTTTTCTAGATTTCATTTACTATAACAATTGCTTGGCTCCACATATGGACATCAACCTCATAAGAATACTGGAAAATTATAAATTTAAAATCTCTCTCCTTGAGATTGAACTTGAGATTCAAGTTCATTAATGTTTAAGGTGAGATAAAACATGTTTGCTTTGCCTTTCCCCTGAATAATGGGTGGTTGTCATGTGTTCATGTGGTTAGGGTTCCTGGCTTCTCTGAATGGGAACTTCACTTCCAAATTGACTTCAGTTGGTAAGTATTATAGAAAGTGGAATTCTGGCAGGAGCTCTGAATTACTTTTCTGTTCATTGACAGAATGTCTACACTAACCTCACATTTTTTATGGATAGTCTCACATATCTTCCCTGCTGAGGCTGTCAGGGAATCTGTGAGATGTAAGGCTAAGAGCAGTGTCCTCTGCTAAATATGTGCCAAGAGATGGGGGGTGTTTTGATGGCACATATATTTAATTTTTGCACCATTGACTGATATAAGTGGGAAAAATATTTAGATTAAGGAGAATGGGTTATCTGAATGAAGCACCCAAACTTGAATAAAAAGTAGTATTCATTCCAGAGCATTCATGTCTTTATTTCTAAAATATATAAAGTATTCTTGTGGTTTAGCCTATGGGTTTATGTGTATTGTAAAAAACAACAAATAACAATTTATGGTAGAAATAAACCATGTTTGTGCTTCACCACCACCCAAACAGTGGTGACACTGACTCTCAATCTCTTTGACTTTAGATTCAAAACACAGTGACAAATGCTACCCAGCTGTCTGTCAGAAATAAATTTCTGGATTAAATCATCAAGGCTTCAACTCAATCCAGATAAAATTGTGGCAATGTTGGCAGCATAAAGGCATGCTCTGTGGAACACACCAGAAATGCATCCTCACTAGAGACTCATCCAGTAACTCCTCAGAGAATTAAGAAAATGAAAATGGGTTTGGGTTGAACATGTGCATACTTTCGCCCCTCACCACCTCATGCCCATGTTCCATAATAAGGAACATGCATTATTTATTGTGGAAATCCCTTGTGTGCAGGACATGAGTAAAACTTTGAATCAATCAATTACTTAAATGATGACTAAGCTATAAATGCCAACCAAGGCAGAATAAATATCACAGGGGCAGATACAAATACATATAAGACACTATTCTTCCTCTTGACCAGTTGAACATCCACTTGGGAAGATGAGCTACGGACATAAAAACAGAAGCAAGTTATGGACAAGTAGTATTAGATGAAGTTTCACCAAAGTTTAAAAGGAGGAGAGAAAAAGCTGGCAAGGCAATTTGGATTATGCTTCGCAGAAAAAAAGGTTGATCTTTCTGTACCCTTGTCATCTCTCCTTTGGTTCACTGATGCCCAGGGACCATCTGCCTCTGAATGTCTTGTGAAATAAGCAATATATAGCACCCTTAAAATTTGAGCCACTTTTAATTGGATATTCTGTTATTTGCAGCTGAATGTGTCTTGCCATCAAAATCAGCTGGTCTAGATTTAATCCCATGAGAGTTCTGATTTATTCTTGTTTGTGAAGCAGCATCTAAAACATTCCCTTGGGATATTGCCATTTTTCAAATACTTTGTGTTTTGGTTCAGTTCGAGAACACATTTACTAAATCAAAAAATACACTTTTACTGAATTATATTTCATGAGATAGACCTCAAGATGGACACTAGGAACTTAAAGATTAGTGGGATGTGTTTCCCTTCTCAGCTCACAATCTATTGGGTGGGGTTTAGGGAGAGTTACAAAAACAACATGGTCTAAGTTTTCATGAAAATATAAATAAGGTACTCTGAGGTAACAAAAAAAGTGGCATGGAAGGAAGATAGTAAGAATGACCTCCCTTGAGAAAGTTTCTCCAGGATATTTTAGGAATAGGAAGGCTCTTTAATGATGAGAATTGTAGGCACCATGGCGGGATGGAGCCATCATTTGACAGCCATCTTTTTCTCTCGTCTAGAAATACTGCTTCATGCAGAGCACATGGAAATATGCCCTATTCAACAAAAAAGAAAAATCTCTTCTAGGAGCTGAGAAGAACCCTAAATGCAAATTTCTGAGCTACTGGGATCTGGTCCTGTCTCTGACTGTATCAGTCTGTTCTCACACTGCTGTAAAGAAATACCAGAGACTGGGTAATTTACAAAGAAAAGAAGTTCAATTGGCTCATGATTCTGCAGGCTGTACAGGAAGTATGATGCATCTGCTTGACTTCTAGGGAGGCCTCAGGAAACTTACAGTCATTGCAGAAGGTGAAAAGGGAGTAGGCACATCACATGGCCAGAGCAGAAAGAAGAAGGACGAGAGGTGCTACACATTTTTAAACAACCAGTTCTCATCAGAACCCACTCGCTGTTGCCATGAGAGTACCAACGGGAATATCTGCTTCCATGATCCAGTTATCTCAATTGTCTCCCGTCAGGCCCTGGCTGCAACACTGGGGATTCCAATTAGACATAAGACTTGGGCAGGGACACAAATCTAAACCGTATCGCTGACATTTACTGACTCCTTCACTGTTGGGATCACATGTGCCTAAACTCTTTGCTATTCATTTCTAAAAGGAAGATCATAAAACATACCTTTGTGTACAGACGTGAGGATGGCCTGGAGAGAAGAGGGGATGCCAGAAAATGTGCTTCTAGTGATAGAAGGAGGGTAATTTAGTTGTGGGCATGAGCAGTGGGCTCAGGACCAATCAAAAAAATTATAGAAAAGGCCAACAGAGTTTGCTGAGTGCCAGGCATTTACCTAATTCCTTTACTTGTATTGTGCTCATTTGTAACAGATTTTATCCTCCTAACAACCTTTTGAGAGAGATGCTATTATATCCTTATATTACTGATGGGTAAACTCGACCCAGGAATGTTAAACATTTTACCCTGAGTCATGCAGTAAATATTCTAACTTAAGCATATAGGTTCTAGAGCCCGCACTTGTAATACTCTGTACTTTTGAGTCCTGGTTGACTAATACCATGTTGGAGCTGAAATTGTGATTGAGACAGGAAGTGAATTCCAATTGCAAAATTAAGGGTAGCAGGGAGTAGAGAAAACCATTGCACTGTTATGGCATTCTTGAGTATCTAGTCTATGTATTACATAGTTGAAGATACAATGCTTTACTAGGAAAAACCACATTTTTAAAATCTGTAACCAATGTGAAGATCAAGATAAAGTAACCACGCAGAACTGTGACACATTGAGGCTGATAGAAAATATGGCTATAAGGATAAGGTAATTTTTGTAATATGTGTCTCATTATACTATATCTTTTAAGCTTAGGGGTAAAATAAGCAAAATTGTACACGTGAAAGGAGAGGGTCACCTGAAGTATGTTATCAGCAGCGGGAAGAGGGCGAATGAATGGATCTGAGCTACTGAGGAAGGTGAAGTAACAGGATTTGGTGATTGGTTGGATGTAGGAGAGGAAAAGGAGCAGGAAAAGACAGAATTGGAGATGACTACTAGATTCCTAGTCCAAGTAAGAGGGTAGATGGTCTGACCATTCACAGAGAGAAAGAAGAATATGAAAGGGGTACATGTCCACGGAAATAGAATAATGGGTTTGTTTCTGACATATTGAATTTGAGTTACCTCAAATGGAGGTGTTCACAATATGGTATAATGGTTTTAGAGCTCAGGAAAAATATTGGGCTGGAAATCCTCAGCACATAGGAATTTCTGAAGTCATGGGAATAGATGAACTTGCCCAGGAAGATGAAGGAAAAGGAAAATACACTTTAAATATACCTCGATATTTAAGATGTGAGTAAAAGAAAAGTCCCTGAAGAAATGGCTAGAGAGGTAGAACAACAACAACAACAACAACAACAACAACAAAGCAAATGACTAGAGTTTCCAAGAAGCCAAGTAAAGAGAACACAAGTGTTTCAATGAGAGAGTGGAGATAATGTCCATAGCTGCAGAAGTCACATAATAGCTGTGGAGTAAAAGGTTCACTGGATTTACTGGCAGAGATCATCACTGGCCTTTGGGAAAACAGTTTCAGTATTGCAGTGAGTTAAAGAGGGAATGGAAGATGAAAGCTGAGAGGAAATAAAGATAGTGATTGTGGACAACACTTTCAAGATGCTGAGTTGTGAAGTAAGAGAGAGACAATTAGGTATCTAGAAAAAACATGTTTTGGGGATATTTAATGCTGATTAGGAAAAGCCAGTAGCAAGGGGACTTTTATCATTTATTTATAACTTCCTATCTAATTTAATTTACTTAATTTATGTGTTTTTTGAGTTGGAGTTTTGTTCTTGTTTCCCAGGCTAGAGTGCAATGGTGCAATCTCGGCTTACGGCAACTTCTTGCTTCCTGTGTTCAAGTGATTCTTTTGCCTCAGTCTCCCGAGTAGCTGGGATTACAGGCATGTGCCATCACGCCTGGCTAATTTTGTATTTTTAGTAGAGATGGGGTTTCTCCATGTTGGTTAGGCTGGTCTCGAACTCCTAATGTCAGGTGATCCACCCGCCTCCACCTCCCAAAGTGCTGGGATTACAGGCCTGAGCGAGCCACTGCACCCAGCCTAATTAATTAATTTGAGAGACAGGGTCTCACTCTGTCATCCAGGCTGGAGTACAGCGGTATGATCATGTCTCACAGCAGCCTCAAATTCTCCTCAGCTCAAGCAGTCCTCCCACCTCAGCCTCCCGAGTAGCTGGGACTACAGCCATGTGCCACTGTGCCTGACTTTTTATTAAATTTTTGTTGTGTAGAAATTGGGGTCCCATTATATTTCCCAGGGTGGTCATGAATCCCTGGACCCAAGCGATTCTCCTGTCTCAGCCTCCCAAAACACTGAAACTACAGGCGTGAGCTGCTGTTCCCGGCACAATTAAAAGTTTTAAAGATAGAGAATGGAGGGGGAGTATTCTGAGTAATAAAAAATGATTATGAAATAAAAACTCTTAATAAATGAAAAAACAAATTGTTTTTATATATGCCCCTGAACTCAGAAACCCGACTAAACTCTCTAGGACTACTTCTTTGGGTGCCCCAGAGGGACTGATAGAAATGTTATGTTAATGTGTTTTAGGGAACATAGTTTCTCTGAAGAGGATCCGGGGACCAACGCAGCCCCCCAAATATTCATCGTCCTTTCTATGGGAATTAAAGAGGTTTTTAGAGAACCTTCTAGCATACTCTGTAAAGATAAGCCCAGCTAGAGAATAAATCAATAGGAGCAAGGGTGGTTTATTAGCAATGCTGACTAAAACAATGAGCAAGGAAGGGGAACATGGAACACTCTCAAGTTTAATGAGTCTGGCCTGCCAAATCTGCAGCCTGTTAGGTGAAGTGTAAATCATGTTTCTCTGGCAGCAAGAAGATACCCTAGTGGCCAATGTATATGAAAATGGCTTGAGGGGAAAACAAACAGAAAGAAAACCACCAGCCCTGGGATAGGACCCAAGCCCTTGAGCACCTGTGGTATATCTGTCTTGAAAGGAAGGAGGCTATTTCACCTATACTCATTTTCTCTCATTCATTTATTCATTTCTTAAAGCTAACATTGAATTTGGCCTCATCTGTATGCTAGGCACTGTGGTGGGTTCTGGAGAGTCAAAATTGAATAAAGTCCTATCTTTACTTTCATGGGGGTCACAGTTTCCAAAGAAGGTCAGACATGTAAAGAAATAGTCCCTGTGCCATGTGGTAAGTGCTGTCTCTACTAAAGACACACGGAAGAGCTATGTGTGCCTAATCCTTCCTGGATTTAGGAAAAACTTTGGAGAAGGGACATATGATCTTTCTCTTATTTTAAAACTATATGAAAGAAACAAATCTATACGGTCATGCTTTTTCATGAAGGCGCTTTCTCCAGACTTTTTAAATGGATCTTTTATCTTAATGAAGAGCTCCTTATCTCATTTATACTTGTTGAACACATTAACATGAATGTGTTTATCAAAGGATCATAGAACTCCATAGCTGGATGAGACCACAGCAATCATTCTAACCACTCCATTGTTTATTGAAAAGACTGATTTTTCAAGCTGCTATCAGTTATGTGAATCTCCCATTATTAAACTACTCTGAAATAGCTGTTCTCACCTTTTATATAGTGTATGAATTTTTATTTGTATGGTTACTAAAGCAAAAATGCAGTAGAATATTTTTCTACCATTATGTAACATTGACCTAGAAATGTTTATTCATGTTATTACACAGTTTTTGTAATTTTCATTTTAATGGATGCATGATAGTCTATTGTCTTGATTCACATTAAGTTACTAAGTGATTTCTGTAATTTTGGACATACACAGCCATTTCACTGTATAGATGAAGAAACTGAGTCCAGAAAAGGTACTTTGGGCTCTGGGGCTCTGTGACTCCATTCACTATGTTATGTTGTCACTTTCTTTTTCTTTTCTTTTTTTGTTTATTTGAGACATAGTCTCACTCTGTTACTCATGGTGGAGTGCAGTTGGCACAATCTTGGCTCACTGCAATCTCTGCCTCCTGGGATCAAGCAATCCTCTTGCCTCAGCCTCCTGAGTAGCTGGGACTACCACCATGCTTGTCTAATTTTTTGTATTTTTTTCAGAGATGAGGTTTTGCCATGTTGGCCAGGCTGGTCTCAAACCCCCAAGCTCCGGCAATCCACTTGCCTTGGCCTCCCAAAGTGGAGATTACAGGCATGAGCCACTGCACCTAGCCAATGTTATCACTTTCATATGGAAGATGAGAGTTTTAACTGATAGAAAATTATGTTTTGTGAGGTTGATTTCCTTAATTCTGATACTTCATTTTGTATGCTTAACATATCAGATTATAAGGCAAAACAGATCCCAGCTGAAAATTGATGAAATTGTTCAACAGAGAGGGAACATGGATGACTCTTTCCTATGTTCAACAGTTGCTTCTTTTGCCATGCTGGACGAATTTCATGGAGATCCTGTATTCTCACATGTGCAATTGAACGGTCAGCATGAACCTACTTCACGCTCAAATATTTCACGTTAGCAGCAAGTTTTTGAAGAGCTGAGACACACGCGTGTAACATTGATATAGATGAAATCTGGTAGAGTAGGTTCATCCTTTAGAAGCTGTTTTAGGAGGGCATGGTTTGGAGGAAAAGAACATAACCCAGGAGAAAAAGAGGGTCTTAGGAACTTAGGTATGGGGTTACTTATTGAAGATAGTGTAGGCCCCATCAGACCTCTCAAATGCTACAATATTAGTGCTAGAAGGGACATGAAAGACTATTTTCAATTTGTAAAATATCTGTTTAGACAGCAGAAGTTGAGCGAGAATTCAGATCTCATGATGTCAAATTGAGTGCATATTGTCTATCATGAAATAACCAATGTCAGGGACAAACTTCCTCCTTAAATGACTGAAGGCTTTTATATGCAATTTCAATGTCTTTCAAAAAATCTCTGTTAGCCCTATTTTTATTTCCAGATTCTAAAAAAATGTATTTGGTTCTGCTCCTTCTCCATATACTGGAGACAGGGAGTAACACATAGCTGATGAGTCCATCTTTAGAGTCTTCAGCTTTGTTTCAATATATCTGGAAATATATGTTTTAAAATGTAGACAAGTTAAATAGACTAGAAGTAGTCTAGTTAGTAGTCCTTCAGTAACACCTCTCTTAGCCCTTCTGGAAGTGGTGAGTTAGTTGGATTAGGGTTGAAGGAACATGTGGAATGCAGAAGGGCAAGAAATAGGACAACATAAATGGGATCTAATTAAACTAAAGAGCTCCTGCACAGAAAAAGAAACTGTCACTAGAATGAACCAGCAACCAACAGAATGGGAAAAAAATTTTGCAATCTACCCATCTGACAAAGTGCTAATATCCAGAATCTACAAAGAACCTAAAGGAATTTACAAGAAAAAATCAAACAACCCCATCAAAAAGAGGGCAAAGGATATGAACAGACACTTTTCAAAAGAAGACATTTAAGCAGCCAACAAACATAAAAAGAATGCTCATCATCATTGGTCATTAGAGAAATGCAAATCAAAACCACCTTGAGATACCACCTCATGCCAGTTAGAATGGTGATCATTAAAAAATCAGGAGACAATAGATGCTGGAGAGGATGTGGAGAAATAGGAACACTTTTACACTGTTGGTGGGAGCGTAAATTAGTTCAACCATTGTGGACCACAGTGTGGCGATTCCTCAAGTATCTAGAAATAGAAATACCATTTGACCTAGCAATCCCATTATTGGGTATATACCCAAAGGATTATAAATCATCTATTATAAAGACACATGTATATTATTGCAGTACTGTTACAATAGCAAAGACCTGGAACCAATCCAAATGCCCATCAATGATAGACTGGATAAAGAAAATGTGGCACATATACACCATGGAATACTATGCAGCCATAAAAAAGGATGAGTTTATATCCTTTGCAGGGACATGGGTAAAGCTGGAAACTATCATTCTCAGCAAACTGACACAAGAACAGAAAACCAAACACTGCATGTTCTCACTCATAAGTGGGTGCTGAACAATGAGAACACATGGACACAGGGAGGGGATATCAGACACTGGGGCCTGTCAGGGGTTGTGGGGCTAGTGGAGGGATAGGAGGGGGTGAGGATATAGGGGAGAGATAGCATTAGGAGAAATATGTAATGTAGTTGACGGGGTGATAGATGCAGCAAATTACCATGGCATGTGTATACCTATGTAACAAACCTGCACGTTCTACACATGTACCCCAGAACTTAAAGTATAATAAACTAAATAAATAAAAAAGAAAACTTCACATCCTTTGGCCACTTCTAAAGGGTATGTGCAAGTAAAACAACACAATGATAGAAATTTAGTTTTAGGATCGTTATTGGAAAGCATATTATTTAACATTTTTATTTTATAGATTGGAAAATTGAAACTTAGACTTGTACAAAAGAGTTTATCAATGACAACACAAGTTCATATCTTTTTTCACTTTAAATCTAGTGCTTTTTGCTAATCAGTGGAATAATTATTGAGCTACTACTGTTACCGTAATGCAGGATGGGTATCATTGTAGACAATGAAAGAAATAGAGGATATATTACTAACTTTAAGACTTTGCTAGTTTGGACTGTATAGAAAGAGACATAATAAGACTCAAGAGCTTAATTGCGACATTAGTAGGTCTTAGGTTCATCAAAGGCCGATTTGGAAGAAGTGGACCTTGTGGAAGTAGAACCTGAACTAGTCTTAGAGAAGGCATGAGGTTTGAACTGGCAGGTGGTAGTTGATGCTAATACTTATTTCAGGCAATAGGTATTAGCATTGCCACAGGAAGAATCTGTGACTGCAGAGAACATTCACTTTGTTCTTTACAATAGTTTTAATATTTTCATTTTAATCCGTGTGAATAACTTTGGGCTAGTTATTTAGCCACTCTTGTCCTCTGTTTCTTTAGCAGCAAGGAGGGAATAACAAAGCAAGGCTGCATTGCAGGGAAACCGGGAGGCATTGTGAATTTGAAGCATTATAAAGAGTTTTATTCACATAAAAGGAAAGGAGAGTATGCTCCACAAAATTCTACGGCCAGAATTTCAAAGCATCATTGTTGCCTAATGACGGTTTTCAGCTTTGCCCTCAGTGGATATATAGTTGGAGTTTTGAAACTGAAATATCTTTGTTATGTTTTGCCTGGATCAAAGCACACATAAAGCCTGATCGAATGGAAAAAAAGGAAGAAGATACAGGCAAGTGCCGCAGCATGACAACTAGCAGCCCTTAGGTTTCTGCTAACGTCCTAACCAGTTAAAATGTTCCGAAACCTTTGTAAGCAGGGACTGAAAATCCAACAAAATTATCATTTATATATATATATATATATATATATATATGTATGTGTGTGTGTGTGTATATATATATATATATATATATATATATATATATATAATGGGTGCTCACACCCTCCTGGAGATCAGAGTTTCTACAGCTAGAAAGACCAACATTTTGTGCTTTTCTTTACAGGGTATGAGGCCATGCCCCAACAGAAGAGATGTTTGTTAGACGAAAAGTGAAACTGCACGAAGTTAGAAAAAACTGTAAGAGAGGGTGAAGATAAGGAAACCTGTATACATAAGAACTAGCTTGTGTAACAAAATCCACATTTTTCATTCTTGGGTACACAATGAGCTCCTTAATATGACGAGGTTTTATGAACAGGTAGAAGCGTCTTCCAAGGAACTTATCGGTAGTTTGCCTATAAATGGGATTTAAAAGGGAACCAGAGAATCCTTTCTTAAAGTGAATCTGATTCGTGTTTCTATTAACACTGGATGGATGGACACCTTCCTTTTCTCTTAAGCTGTAGTTTCTAATGGTAACCGCACATACTGAAGAGATGTCTTTTATCATGATTCTAGGTATAAATCAAAGCAGGAGCTGTTACCATTAATGCTGTAAATTCCAAGCAAACCTGGAGGAGTCATGTGCGGAATGAGAATTCCTGATGCATACTTTCAGCATTATTGGCATCTTATCTTCTTCTGTGAAGAACTAATTAATGTCTAGTTCTTATCTTTGATTTTTCAAACCCTCTCTTTACCTTTCTCAACAATTCTCTCAAGGATTTATTTTTTTCTGCTTAGAAGGCAATTCTTTGGAGTCCTGAAGTCTCTTTGCTACATATGGGGTATGTGTAATAAGACAGATGGAAAAGTAGAAAATTCAGTTTAAAAAAGATATATGACTTTTCAGCTTCAAAATTAAAAACAAAAACAAAAACAGCACCTAATTTAATTGGGTATTTATTCTCACTGGAATGATTATTTATATAATAAAACTTGACTGCATTGTAGTATTCTGAATGTTAGAAATTATTCTTTCAGTTTTCATTTCACGTCTCCTGTCTCCTTGTCCCAATATTTACCATAAAGCCTTGTGCTCAGAAAATGCACAATACATGTAGGTTGACTGAATGATAATGTATTTAGCAAACTGGTTTATCAACATGCCATACATATTTTCTTGATGTTTCAGAATAGTTGGGGGTTTCCAATGGAGACCTGGGGAGGCTTTCAGGACTGTGGCGTAGCTGTCTTCATCTCCTTTACATTGCTTAAACCCATGCTCTGCACATGCCTCCTAAAGGAAGGTGCTCCACTTCTGTTTATTGAATAAAAAACAGCTTCTGTTGTTGAGCAATAGCTCTTCCATAAAGCTCTGTTATGAGAACTTGTACCACCAGACTGAATTAACAAAATTCTTGCTAGATGATCTGGCCTTTCACTATTGAGAATTTAATATAATAATAAAAGATTATTTCCTTCAGGGTATATTATCTCTCATGCCAGAGCTCATTGTAACATGAGAGACAAGCTCTTTCGAGCTAAAAAGTTCTCCCTTATGTGGATGGAGGAAAAAAATGAAAGCACTTACCTGGTCAACATTATTTCATAGGGTGCTGAGGAATAAATCAGGCTTGGCATGACCTTCATTGAAATTTCCGATTTATTTACAGAGGTTTGTGCTGATCGCTTTATCTACCGGAGGCCCCGTTTCCCCTTGGTGACTCATAAGTAATGTGGTCCACGCAAACCCGTGTAAATAGAGCTAATATTTCAAGGGAGGTCATGCTATATACTCTTCCCCTGAGAATAGATGATGGCTGACTGCCGGGCTGATATGAAATTTATCTTTGTGAGAGAGAAGAAGGATTTTGTGGCCTAGAGGGCAATATACAGGGCTTCTGAATCTTAAGAGGGGCTGAGGTACATCAGAATCCAAGTGTGTTTTGCGTTGTATTTTTCTGCTTATGGGCAAAGGTTAACAAAAGAAAACAAAACAAAATAACTCACTCAAGTCAAGTCTTAAATAGTCTACAAAGTCATCATTGATTTTTCTCAATTTAGTTGTGTATTTGTTTTTTCCTTTGAACACTAAATCTAGTGGTCTCCCAAGAAGAATTTGTACTCGCTAGTATATAGATCTTTAACCAAGATTGTCTTAATCACTTCTACCTATTCTTTCCCCTTTGCCCACTTTTAGTCTCTCACCACATCCCTGTTTCCCCTTGCCTTGTAATAACATTTTCTTGTAATATCTTGCAGTTAAGTGGTTCCTCTTCCCCAGTTCTACCTTGGCCTTTTGATTAGCAGCCCTTCTCATTCATTGCCTAGTCTTCTCCAACAGACAGCCACTTATATGTTTTCAGGATACATGGAAAGGCTTTCAGAACATAAAAACAATTTCTGTTTGTAAAATGTATAAAGTACAAAATCCTGTGCTCTAGGATTTCTATTTTATGCTTTATAATATGACAGTATTAAACTTTATAAATGCTATTAAGATGTCTAGAAAGAAGCCAGATAATAGTATTATCATTAATTAAAACATATGTAACAAGCACCTCAGTATGTCGCTGCTTGCTTCTCGCCCTGGCCAGGCGTGGTGCCTCATGCCTATAATCCCAGCATTTTGGGAGGCCAAGGTGAGAGGAGTGCTTGTACCCAAGAGTTTGAGACCAGCCTCGGTAACATAGTGAGACCTCATCTCTAGAAAAAAAGTTTAAAAATCAGTTGGGCATGGTGGCATGTGCCTGTGGTCCCAGCTGACAGGAAGACTGAGGTGGGAGGATTTGCTTGAGTCCAGGAGATTGAGGCTGCAGTAAGACATTATCGCACCACTGCATTCTAGGCTGGGTGACAGAGTAAGAGATCCTGTCAAAAAAAAAAAAAAATTCATGCCCTCAAGTAGTTTACCATGTATTTGAGAAAATGAGACGAATATGCTCAAAAAAGGAAAGAAAAAACAACACTTGAAGAACACAAATCTGTATAAAGCTAGCTGTATGATCCAGACTTCAGTGACATTCTAAATATGTATGTAGTCACGCCACTCTCTTTAAGTTTTCCTGGGGGAACGTTCAGTCTTCTTTACATGATCCACAATAGCTTCCTATCCTGGTCCCAGCTCATCCAACCTTATCTCCTTCATGCCCCAGAAACTCTATGTTCCAGCTTTATTAGACACAAACAAACCACTGTTATGTTTATTTTGGCATGAGGTAGCTAAAGGTAAACATCCTGTGTAGGATGATAAAGCGTATTAGTTACACTCATTTGACATGTAAAGTACTTTCCAAACGTATCACCTTATTATCTTTATCTTTATCTCTTAGTTTGGAATGACTTCAACCACCATCTCCAATTGGAAAATATCAGTATCTCACGTCCTCCCAGGGCTAAATGGGTTACGCCCGCCCTGTGCGCACATAGCCCTTGCTTCTGCTCAACTGCATTTTAAGTTATCTCTTTATCTCACTCCCCCACTAGACCATGAGCTTTTTGAGGGCAAATGCTGCATTTTATTCACTGTGGAATCCCTAGTGCCCAGCTCCAGAATGTTTGATGGGTGTTTTATAAGATAATTAGTTCTGAGAAACTGGCAGCCTGACCTTCTACATAATTAGAGAATGCAGCCACATCCTGAGACCTGAGAGCCACTATTAGCACCCTCACACCAAAATATCCTCCCTGCCATTCTGCTTCTGTAGCAAGAGAATCTGCTCATGCTCGCTAGGGCTAAGATTACTGTGGTCTTGCGGGTGTGACCTGGTGCAAGTTACCCTTACCTTTATCAGCAACACCTTGAATCATCATCTGCATCATTATCTTCAGCAAGAGCAGAAAGAAGGGACATTTACTGAATGTCCATGGGATCTTGTGCCAGGGATTGTGGGTACAGAGAGCCATGAAATCAGCCTCTGTCCTGGAGAATCAAGTACAGTAACAGAAAATGATGTTATACAATAGAATGGAGCTTTCCATAGATTACTGCTATCTCAAGAACACTAGAAAAGAAGGGTGCTTTGGACAAATAAGATGCTGTATCCTCTTTCTGGATATTTATAATTTATAACAACCTGATAGAAGCTTTCTGAAGTTTTTTGATAAAGACAACTTTTTCACTTTTTCACTGAGATATAATTACATAGAGAGAAATACAGAGTTTGGTGAGTTTTGACCAATGAATATGCTTTTATAGCCAAAACCCCTAACAATATATGGAATATTTCTATCACTATCAAAAGTTTTTTCATAATCCTTGCCAGTCAACCCTCTTCCCCATTACTTCCCTTCCTACAGACAACCACAAATCTGATTTCTATCCCCATAATAGTTTTGCCTGCTCCTTAACTTACTAGAGAATCCTTTTTTAAAATGTAATAATTGTTTTATTGTGGAATATGCTTTAAAAATACTGGGTTATCAACTACTTTACAACTACTTTACAACTTTCAATGAATTTTCATATTAATTATCTGATTTAATTCAAAATAATAAAATAAGAATGCTTTAAGGGCCAATGAGTGATGCATACAGTGGTTGCCATAGGAATTTAGCTGAAAACATGCCCATAGGGTTAGTTTGAATGGGAACAGCTTCCCAGTGGTTGCCAACCAAACATCAACTTGATCTTCGGATGGGTAGTACACAGTTAAGTGGGGAGAAAAGGAGAGGGGGTTCTAGTATGTAGGGAAAGGGTGGGCTAAGATTTAACGATGGTGATGTATATTGATTTAACAATCGTGATGTATGTTGTGTATCAGGAGAGCAACCCTGAGAATGAGAGCAGTGAGAATGAAGCTACATTTCAGACCCCACAGATCCTGCTTCCCAGACTTGAGTGCACCACAGTCTGCCTGGAGAGGAGCTGCTTTTCTGACTTCTGGTGAGATATTTTTCCTGCATGTCTCAGAAGTTGTGTTTCCTAACACTACTGAGGTTACATCAACTCCTTGTAGAAACTAAGCTCACCTCATGTTTGAATTCTGTTTTACTTCTTACACCTGGGAATAGTACATCGCTGTCAACAAAGCTTTTTAAATATTCATTTTTCTTTCAGTAAATTTTAATGGAAAGGAGACTTGCTTACAGCTTTGTGCTTACATTTTTTATAGGATAAGTGATTTGCAAAGATCTCTGATGTCTGGGAACTCTAAGGAAGTTCAGACCTTATTAGAATGGTTTCTTTTCTGATGATTCTCTTTCTTCTCTGGTCACAGGGCTCTCCTCCCAGGGGTGTATTTATCTCATCTCCCAGCTCTGGCCTGTCACTTGCTCAGATCTCTTTAGTCATTCAGAGGAGTATGGTGTTAGGAGCAATGACTATGAACAGACAAAATGCACATCTTCACTGATGACCAATAGGTAGCTTTCTCGGCTGAATGCCCCCTACTTCCCAGGGAATTCCTCTCTAAACAGGTAGATAGGGTTTTCGGTAGTTAATTCATCCAATGGGATCACAAGAGTTATGTTGAATCACCAATTCTGCCAATTTTTGGATAGGATTTGAGGCATTCGGCTTTATAACTGTGGTCCATTTATTTTATTTTATTTTTTGAGACAGAGTTTCACTCCTGTTGCCCAGGCTGGAGTGTAATGGGGCGATCTTGGCTCACTGCAGCCTCTGCCTCCCAGGGTCAAGCGATTCTCCTGCCTCAGCCTCCTGAGTAGCTGGGGTTATAGGCATGTGCCATGACACCCGACTAATTTTGTATTTTTAGTAGAGATGGGGTTTCTCCATATTGGTCAGGCTGGTCTTGAACTCCCAACTTCAGGTGATCCACCTGCCTCAGCCTCCCAAAGTGCTGGGATTGCAGGTGTGAGCTACCACACCCCACCACTGCATTCCATTTTTAAAATTAGTGGTAAGAGAAACACAGGAGTACAAACACACATACACACTGCACACAGAGATAATGCATTGTGTAAGCAATATGAAAGTGGTGCTGTCTTAAAATGAATAGCAAGCAAGAAAGAAACAAATACTATGTAGGGTTTTGGCTTACTGATGAGCCAAAAACCAGTGCAGGCATTTCTGGCAACTTTCTGTCTTTCTTCCTTTTACACTCTACCCATCCAAACCTTTGTGCCCTCTTACTATTTCTGCAAATTTTTTGTACCTACACTCCCTTCTCATGTCATAGGGAGCAGCAGAAAGGAGATTGATGCCCCACCCTTTATTCACCTAATACTAGACATTTCAAATATGCAAACTTATAAAACAGTAGAAACCATCCATATTTCCCTCCACCCTAATTTCACAGACAAGGGAACAGGCATACAAAAGCAACTGACTTTTCAAGCCACATGTCTCATCTTTGATCCAATGTTATTTTCTAGAATTTTTACGGTTTCAGGTCTTAGATTTAGGTCTTTGATCAAAGACTTAAATCTAAGACCTGAAACCATAAAAATTCTAGAAAAATCGGGCACGGTGGCTCATGCTTGTAATCCCAGCACTTTGGGAGGCTGAGGCAGGCAGATCACCTGAGGTCGGGGGTTTGAGACCAGCCATGACCAACATGGTGAAGATGGTGAAACACCATCTTAAAAAAAAAAATTCTAGAAAATAACATTGGAAAAACCGTTCTGGACATTGGCTTAGGCAAAGAATTGATGACTAAGACCCCAAAAGCAAATACAACAAAAACAGCAATAAATACACGGGGACAAATTAAACTAAAAAGTTTCTATATAGCAAAATAAATAATCGCACAGTAAACAGATACCCCACAGAGTGAGAGAAAATATTCACAAACTATGCATTTGACAAAGGACTAGTACCCAGAATCTACAAGAAACTCAAACAAATCCGCAAAACAAACAAAACAAAATAATACTATCAAAAAGTGGGCAAAGGACATGAATAGATATGTTTCATAAGAAGATGTACAAACAGTTAACAGATATATGAAAAACTGCTCAACACCACTAATCATCAGGGAAATGCAAATTAAACCACAATGAAATACCGCCTTACTCCTGCAAGAATGATCATAATTAGAAAGTCAAAAGACAATAGATGTCGGCATGGATGTGGTAAAAAGAGAACACTTTTACAATGATGGTGGGAATGCCAATTAGTATGACCACTATGGAAAAAAGTATAGACATTCCTTAAAGAACAAAAAATGGAACTATCATTTGATCCAGCATTCCCACTGTTGAGTATTTACCCACATGAAGTCATTATGAAAAGACACATGCACATGCATGTAATTTGCAATTGCAAAGATATGAAACCAACTTAAGTGCCCATTGACCAACGAATGGATAAAGAAAATGTGGTATATAAACACGATGGAATACTACTCAGCCACAAAAAGGAACAAAATAGTGTCTTTTGGAGCAACTTAGTTGGAACTGGAGGTCATTATTCTAAGTGAAGTAGCTCAGGAATGGAAAACCAAGTATTTATGTTCTCACTTATGAGTGGGAACTAAGCTATGAGGATGCAAAGGCATAAAAGTGATGTTATGGATTTTGGGGACTCAGCAGGGGAAGGTTGGGAGGGTTTGAGGGGTAAAAGACTGCATACTGGGTACAGTGTACACTCGGGTGAAAGGTGCAATAAAATATCAGAAATCACCACTAAGGAATTTATTCATGTAACTAAAAACCACCTGGATCCCAAAACTGTTGAAATTTTTTAAAAAATTGTCTTTTCAAGTTCACAGAGTGAATTAGATGTAGGACTAGGAATAACACTCTGCTTCCTGGCTTCCTCTTGCTATCCCTTTGCTCTGCATCTTGGTGAGGCAGGAAAACAAAGAGGAGCAAGCTGTGTGGATGCTTTTCTACCCTGGGGAACATATTGTTTCCTTGCTTTAGGACTCTGTCCGCATTCCCCCTATCCAGCGGACTCCTCCTCATCCCCTATGTCAAAGAAAAATATGACTTCTTCATGGAAAGCCTTCTCTCAGTTCCAGTTTGCCACCATAATCTTCAGTAGGAGCTTCTTTTCCTTCCCACACATTATCCTTCTAATTAATTACCTGTTAACTGTTTGTTCCCCTCTCCTCACTGTGAGCTGCTGCAGTACCTGATGCATAGTTTATGCTCAATTAATATTTGTTGGTTGAATGAATAAATATGGATTGAGCCCTTAGGCTTGTATATTTCAGATATATTCACAAAGACACAGTACATTTAGCATATAGGTTTTTTTTTTGTTTTTTTGTTTGTTTGTTTGTTTTTAACATATAGTTTTATTCTGTTGTAGACAACTCCAGCTAACTAAAAGAAAAAATCATATTTCACGGAGTATGTTGCTAACATTAAAGGCTGAGAACCAGGGTTGAAAGAGGGTAGAAATGGAGCCAGTTCTGGAGGAGTAAGACCTGTAATGACTGCAACAGTCTTATGTCAGAGAAAGCTGGGTCAAAGGCCATGTTAATAAGCAGTAAATTACTACTATTTAAAGGCTCTCTACCACCATAGAACACATTTTGTGTGTCAGATTGGGGAAGGAGAACCCGGTCGGCATTGGTCGAGTCTGCTCCTTGGCCAATGAAGAAAGAGAAAATTCCTCAAAAGAAGATCCTATTAGGAAAGAAGAATGAATGGTAAGTGGCTGAGATGGAAAGTACAGTAAGACACATATCCATTCCATATATATCCTGGTGAACTGCTTCGAATCCTTTCATGTTTTCATCCTCTGGGGTAGGCGCCCTCCAGAATTTTGGGTGCCTCTTATACAAGGGTGCCATATTCTACTGAGATGAGTTTCCACTGCCGGCGTATAGTTGGTATATGATAAACGTGTGTTGAATAAATGAAAGAGTGAATAATAAATGGGTGAAGTGGCAATCAGCAGAGATGCTATCAGAGAGGATGACAGAAGCAGAGACGCCATAAATTAGATACGGACAATAATAAGCATTCTACTTCAAGTTCATATTCAGTTTTCAAGTATTTCTCACAACAACCTTGTGAAATAGACAAGACAGTTATGTTCTGTATTTTACTGATGAAGAAATTAGACTTAGTGAGTGTAAATTATTCTGGGTCACAAAACTAATTATTTGCAAAGTTGGGATCAGAATATAGGTCACCTGTCTCCACTCTAGTGCTGGATATAATGGTTGAGTAATTTTTTTTTCAACTGTTTGGTTATGGATAACAAGTCAGAGATGAGTATAGTGTTTTGTAAGAGAACAAATAATATCTGAGGAAATTTGAAAATAAGGACTGGTATTGGAAGTGAAGCTAACAAGAAGTACCATGTTTATCTGTGTATAGGGTGTGAGAGTGGAAGGTGTATTTGTATGTGTATATGTGTTTAAAGTGGAACATTTAGATAGAGATTCTCTTAGAAATAGAATTCTGAGCCAAGGAGTAGAGAAAGGAGAATATCAAGGAGTCTTTTAAAAGGTTAATTTCTCATTGTTCCTATCCCTGGTATCTCTCTGAGCATTAAGGGTTGTTTTTAAATTATTATGTCATAAGGAAGTATTATTGAAATGGAGTCCTTTTTTTTTTTTTTTTTTGCTATTTTTATATTACATAATATACTCCCCTGGCAACAATAACAACAAAAAACCAACAACAAATTTGGAGAAATAATTTATAGAAAGAGAAGAATTACTAAACACACATTCAAGGTATTTTAGATTGAGTAGTCATGTGGTACCCAATTATTGCTATGGGATGAAAGCCCCTTAAATAATACTTGTGAATACCCTGAATATGGACACAAAGCCTCTGGAGAATTGCTACTATGCCCACAGCACAGTTCAAGATCCTGTGACTCTTCTGATCAGGGACAATGTGTATTGCCTAGCACTGCATGCAGGTGGGCCGCCTCACCTCCTTTTGGTGCTTAGACAGCCTCTGCTACTGTGGAAGGAGGATGATGTGCTGAGCCCTCTCAACTCACAGTTTTGGCGGGCAAAGCAGAAAGTGTTCTAGTTTGGCAGTTTATTTTCAAGCCAACTTATTCTTCACTTGTCATCTTTAAGCATTATTTAAAAATGCATATTCGTGTTCCCAGGAAGGATTAATCTAAGACAGAGAAGGAAATAGGGTGTTTGAGTAGCTGACACCTTTTGCCCATCCCTAATCTCCATCTGAAACTCCAACATGCACGTTCATTTTGGTGAATGAATTAATTTATGTCAGAAAGGAGGAATGCTAGAAAGAAGTAAGAGCAGTGAATGTGGTTGGTCCTAATTCTCGCTTTGTTAAAGATTGAAGTGAGTGGAATCTCAGTAAAGATATTCCTGAAAGCAAACGGATCAAGAAAAAGGCAAGAAATAAAGAAAGCCAGAGGCAAACAGAGACCTCAGCAAGAGAAGGACATGACCCGCAGACATCAGCCCATGATGGAAAACAAACCCCAAAGAAAGCTTGAGCCAGAACAGTAAAGAAAATGATCAAACTCTAGTCTCATTGGAACCTTGAAAAACACACCTCCCAAAGACTGTGCTATTGGCGGGGGCAGGGGGTGTTGGGTATATGTAGAAAGAGTATATGTCAGGACTTATTGTTGGCAGCATTTTGATAATGAGAACGATAGTTCTATTCAGAGCTTCAGCTTAAAAAAAAGTGTTTCATCATTTTGGCAGTTTGGTAACTGGTGTAAAAAAGAAAAAGAATCAACATTTAAAACTGGTGAGTTTTAGCTTCTTCCTCCATTTCTCTAAGCTCCAGTTTTTCTGAGGCAGAAGAGTAAAGTCGCCTATTCCCTGAAATTCTTGCAGTTAGTCTAAAGGGAAAAATATTCCTGAGATATTTCTGAGACGTATGTTTTACCTTTTTATAGAGAGCAAAAATTAGCATTTGGATTCCTTGTTACAAGTCCCATTTTGATCTTTTTTAAATTGTCAGTGAAAAAGTAATGAAGAGCAATTCTGATTTATCGACAAAAATTCTACAAATGATAAAAAAGACCAAGCTGACAGGTGCACTGAAAATGGTCATATTTTTTCCTCTTACTTTAGTTGAACTACAGCTAATAATAGTACTGACTCATCCTTTGAATTTCTTTTGGTGTCATTTATGTGAAGAGTTCAAAGCCCTTTATGAATAATAAATACTTAGATCTTCCAAAAGTCCTTAAATTCGAAGCATGAGAATGACATTGTACCCATTTCACAGTTGAATGATGGAGCTCCAGACAGAGAGCTGGCCGTGGAAACACAGCCTTCTCTGTGGTCTCTGCCCTTGACTTATCTCACTTTGGGGGTCTCTCAAACTCCCCCCCACTCCTATAAGTCATCCTCTATATTTTCACTTCTATCTCGTGCCAAGCTCATTAAGCACCCTGCATTGATCTTCCATTTTCTATTTCTGTCTATCACTTGTTTTTGCTTGTTTCTAGGCTCATGTAATCAGTGTCTCCGCTGCTTTGTGAGAATTACTATGTCTCTGGTGTACCCTGCACCTGACAAAATAGAATAGGGCTTCTATTCCCTTTTAGAAAATGGTTAATGAAGAAGTGTTTCTTGGTTCCCTAGTATGCCTGCAGCAGCAGCCTCAGCATAGCAAGAGCTCCAGAAAGAGCAAAAGACACAGATCCTTCCTTGGAAAAGCTGTAGGGAGGTAAGGAGATAGCTCTGATCCACAGGGTATAGCAAAGAACAACACCAAATCCTGTATCAAATACCTCATCCTGTGTTACCAAACCTTAGGATTACGAGAAGTTAGAAGAAAGGGATGAGGAGTCAGACACTTCAAGGAGGTTGTGTTTGGTTGAGGTTTTGAAGACTGGGTCAGTAGAAGATTTAAGAGACAGCGGTGTTCCAGGTCCAGGGCAAAAGGCACCCTGGAGAGGAGGCATTTAGTGTGTTAGGGGATAAAAACACATAAAGTTAGAGAACGTCTCTCTAGAGCAAGAAGCACAGGTCCTTGGAAATAGGGTATGTGACTGACCTGTGGAGTACAGTGTAGCTCAGCACAGCTCCTTTACAGGGATTGCAAACTCAACCTAGAAACATGTGAAGAAGAGACTTTCTTCCTATCAAGCAAATTCATGGTAGCTTTCATTTAATGAACTGTTTTTCTCAAAAGTTATAATTCATATTTAATTACGTCATTAATTTTTATTACTTTTTTTTACAAAATGGTCAATATAGTCTAAGACATAAAAAGCATTTTCGTATTTAAATAAGTGTTTTAAAATATAAGGTAAGACTACAAAGCAGTATAACAGGTTTTCTGCCACTTGTAAATGGGATTAGAAGGCAATCCCTAGAATTCCAGAATTGTTGAGGAGGCATGGTAATTTTAATTTACAATCTGGATAACAAAAAGCCAAGGGCTTTGGGTTCTAGTTGCCATCTTGCATGGTAAAATCTTTTTTTTGTTGTTTTTTTTTTGTTTTTTGGGACAGAGTCTTGCTCCATCGCCAGTTGCCAGGCTGGAGTGCAGTGGCGCAATCTTGGCTCACTGCAATCTCCGCCTCCCGGGTTCAAGCAATTCTCCTGCCTCAGCTTCCTGAGTAGCTGGGACTATAGGCACGCGCCAGCATGGTACAATCTTGAATAAGTCTGTCAACTCCTGGATATCAGAAGTCCCACCACAGAATGAAAGGTGTTAAATCAGGTCATCTTGAATATTCTTTCCAGCTCTGTTATTTTATAATGCCATGAAATCAGAGTAACATGTTCCAGGCTGTTTGGGGTCAGGGATTTTAGAACCTGTATTCAACATATAATACTTTTTAAATGTCTACTTTTTGGTGTTTTATTCATATATATATATATATATATATATATATTCCCCATGTTTTCTGCATGTAAGTATATTTTCCTATTTAACAGCCTCTTCATCATTGGCAATAAATAAAAGTTTCTCAAGAGTGTATTTTCCATTTCTTGCTTTTTGTTTCAGCTTTCTTTTAAAATTTCCTCAAGATCTCTTCTGGATTTGCGGAGGCTAAAAGCTTCACTACCTTCTCTTGAGATGTACCACCCTTATCCAAAACCACATTATTCTTCCTGAGTTCTAAGACCTTAGAAAAATACCTATAAAGTTCAGCATTAGCCTCCCGCTCTGATCAAGGTGCTGCAATAGCCACATTTACCACCTCTGCTGTCAAATCTGTTACAGCATTTTGTTGTTTGGAGCCAGGTTTGGCATGGATGGCTATGGTGACACAACCTTTAGGATAAACTGCCATAGGACCTAAGGGAGGAAGTAGTCTCTGGTTTCGTGATCTGACTTTTACCCTTGGTCATCGCACCAGCTTTCTTAGGCATCTGGGTACAAAGACGGAGCTGAGTGGAGCCCCGGGTACTCAGTGCTGCCCCGAGGTGCCGCAGCCCATGGCCAAGACCCAGCATCCCCACTGGGGGAGGCCTTAATGAAATTCTTTATTCTCACTTCATTTTAAATTCAGTCTTCTGCAGGGATCTTGAAGTATGTTCCATGTGTCTGGAGGCAGAGGCTCTGCTATATGTCAGTATCCAGAGCACAGAGCAGTCTAGGGAGGATGCATGTGTAAAGGACGATCAGGAGCAAGGGAATATTCCCTGTCTGGGGCTCTGCTCAGTGCTGGCCTCTGGTAGGAGCTGAGCTTGGTTATGAGTTGACAGTGAGCAGGAAAGAGGTCTTGAGAGGAAGGGAATGAGGACGCACGATGTGGCAACAGGAGGTAATTGTGGGAAGGAAGCTTAACAGAATCACCTTTCCAGCATGGTGAATGTGAGAACAGCAAGCGACGAACTGGAAGACAACCGGGAAGGGCGGGGGACCCAGCTAGAGAATTCAAAGCAGGCAGAACCTACTGGGGAAAGGGGAAGGCCAGTCAACAATATCCTCATACGTTACACTAATCAGCACTTGGCCGTTCTCAGAAACTTTTTCTATCAACGTTAATTCATTTGATCCTTATGACATCCTTGGGTTTTATTAACCCATTTTATCCATGAGAAATGTGAAAAATGGAGAGTTTAGGGTTTTCCCAAAGATAATATTTTTATCTAGTGACGATTTAGGTCTAGAATCTGAAACTTCTGTCTCTTAACTCAAGGCCTTTCCTGCTAGCATCAAGCAGGGTGGGGCAGGGGGAAGACGCTGGATTTGTTGTGAGGAGATGGCGTTTCTCCTCCTGACCCTGGGAACGGAGCGGCCGCCAAGAACCCACGAAGCGTAGCTTGTCGTCCAGGCTCTGTTGGCTGGCATCTCCGACTGAGCTCGTATTTTAACAATGTTTCCCTGCTAGACAGGAAACTTAGTGCAGGGTCATGCACACAGTAGGTGTTCCATAAATATTTGTTGATGCCAGGAATGCAGTACAACTGGCTCACAGCAGGCTCATCACACCTAATCGCCTCAGAAAGGACTGGGAGGAGATGGAAAATAAAAATCTCATCAATAATAGAATCTGTTGTTTTTCCTTCTCTGCCCAGGGAGACTTTGGTTTCTCCGTTGTATTTCTAGTATTTTAAGATGGGAATAATTTTCACAGTGGCAGGTACAGCTGGTGAGATGCTGTTTTAATACGAAGGAAAATGCTAGAAAAGAATTTTAGAATATTAAGAAGGGATTTGGTTTCTGACAGAAATATTAGCTGTAAAGGCCGGTATGAAGATTTTAGAGAAATTTAATTAAAATTTAATCTTCTTTTTAATTAAAGTTTCCTTTAATTAAACTTAAAATTAAATTTGCTTTAATTGGAGGAATTTAAAGAGTATTACCTTTTGAGTGTCAATCATTTTGAAAGAAAAAATTTATGCTGCTTTGTCTAGTTTAAAATGAGGGTTGGTGTCAAATTTCTAGAAAAGTAATAAAAATATTGTATTTAAATACAAATGAGCACTCCTTGGTGTGTGGCTCCCCATTTGCCTGGTTCAGAAACATTTGTCTTGAATTGCAGTTTTCCTCTGTGTGGGAGACCTACAGGGAAGGTCGGGTTCAGACCACCAAGGATTTCAATGTGAGAGTTCAGCCTTTCTTTTCCCTTATTCAGTTCTTCTGCAAGCTGTCTCTCTCATTGCTGGAGTTCTCTAAGCCTTCCTCAAGCCACATTTTGGGAAGCCTCTCCATCTATCAATGTTTGGCAATTGTCGCCTCCCGCCTTTGTCTGGGAGGTGGAGGGAGGGGGTCCAAGCCCTTCATTCCCCTTCCTTCCTCAAAGCCCTTTACTGTGAGGTGAATTAGAATCCTTTCAAGCCCCATATATTCCTCCCTTAACACTGAGGCTGAAAAGTGAGTTAATTTTTCCTCCCAGGATGAATATTCCCTTTTATACGTTATGTTCCCCATTTCCAACAGCAGTATCTCATTTCCTTACACAAGCTGAACTCAGAAGAAGAGGGTCTTCATTCTCCCTTTATAGCCTCTTCAGTTACCAGGTCCTTCAGGGCAGCCAGCACAACTATAGCTTCAGCTTAGTTCCTTATCCTGTCCCTAGATGGATGAAGGCAATGGTTCCTAGCAGGGTCTGGCTGCTGCTCATCTCTCCTTGATGTAGCTTGCACACTATTGCCAAGTCATTAGTCTAAAATCACTGGCATGTTTTTTTCTGAATAATTCAAATATCTAAGCCTGGCATTCAAGGCCTCCAATGGCGTGGCTTCAACTTACCTTTTCCATATTCATGTCCCACAACTTTGCTAACACACTTAGTCTGCTCCAGCCAGTAATCTAGTTTACTTATTGCTCCTTAAACATATATCAAACGTTTTGGCTTCCATGTTTATTTCCACATTTTTCTTGTAGCCTAGAATGCTTTCTCTTTCTCTCATCTTCAACACCCACATGAAACTCGAAATTATCACAAAGTAAACTCCTTATCAATCTGGACTGGCATGAGGGCTCGTTCTTCTGCAGCCAAGAACATTTACTCTGGCAATACGAATGCAGTCACATTTATTCTGTGTATTAGTTTATTCTTATTCTGCTAATAAAGACATACCTGAGATTGGGTAATTCTTAAAAAAAAGAGGTTTTATAGACTTACAGTTCCACATAACTAGGGAGGCCTCCTAATCATGGCAAAAGGTGAAGGAGAAACAAAGGCATGTCTTACATGGTGATAGGTGAGAGAGCGTGTGCAGGGGAACTGCACTTTATAAAATCATCAGAGCTTGTGAGACTTATTCAGTATCATGAGAAAAGCATGGGAAAAATCTGCCTCCATGATTGATTACTTCCCACCAAGTCCCTTTCACAACACATGGAGATTATGTAAACTACAATTCAGGATGAGATTTGGGTGGGGACATAGCTAAACCATATCATTTTGCATACTAATGTTTATATCCTTTATTTTCATTTTTCCAATATTTGACAATTTCTCAAGCCTGGAATGTATATATTTCCATTTGATCTCCAATGCCAGCTGTGATGTATGTGACAGAACTGTTATTATTCATATCTCCTATGTGAACAATTAGAGACTCTGAGGGTTTTTGACTTACTCAAGATCTCACAGGTTAAGTGATGGAGGAAGGATCAAAATTCACGTTCTCTCCCTGGTTATTTCACCATGTTCACTTTACCATTTTCTCCATCTGTGGAAGCAGGACAGTGAGACAACTGGCTCAGGGCAGTGAAGCCACTCTGAGTCCCAGGAATTCTATGCCCCAAGAAAAGTAGCTCATCCACTGCAGGACTCATCATGACATCAGGGCAACCACCGACAGAGACTGTCTGGTTGGGTTGATGTATCACCCTCTAACATGGAGCATACCTTATTCCACAAGGTATTGTGGCTGGCCTCCTGTGTGCTCAGCCTGTCCATGGCTAAGAAAATGGTAGAAGAGCATGTTCTGCAATTCTCAACACTCAGTATAGGGGCCCTGCTAACTATATGAGAATGGCTTAGTCTTTCAGGTTTTAAGTTTCCTGAAAAACTCTGGTTTCTGGTTACTCTTTTCAAATAATTTAAATGCTTTAGAAAAAGGGAAGGAAAAAGACTTTTCAGAAACCCATATTTGAAAACTGTTGGGACTTGCTGAGCTAGTTAAAAAGATAATCTTTTATTATTTTATTCAAAGTAAGTATGACACAAATAAAGATCTTCAGAGAAGGATAAATGATCAACTCCCTGCCAGTTTTTCATTGCTAATGGAGAGATACATTCTCAAGGGCATCTCTCTCTCTCTCTTCCTCCTTTCCTTCCCTCTCCCTCCGTCCCTTCATTCCCTTCTTCCTTCCTTCCTTTCTTTCTCCTTTTCTCCTTCCTTCTTCCCTCCCTACCTCCCTCTCTTACTCTCTTCCTTTCTCCTTCATTCCTGTTCCTTTTTTTTTTTTTTGAAAAAGAATGGAAGTACCTGCATTAAAAGACACAGAATGCTAAAGCAATAGATAAAGCACAAAAGGCTAGGTTTTAATGATACAACATTAGAATTCAAAGCTGAAGCTTTTACCTACTGATATGGCTTGGCTGTGTTCCCACCCAAATCTCATCTCCAATTCCCACGTATCATGGGAGGGATTGGGTTGGAGGTAATTGACTCATGGGAGCAAATCTTTCCCATGCTGTTCTCGTGATAGTGAGTAAGTCTCATAAAATCTGATGATTATTATAACGGGGAGTTTCTCTGCATAAGCTCTCTTCTCTTGCCTATTGCTGTGTGAAACGTGCCTTTCACCTTCTGCCATGATTGTGAAGCCTCCCCAGCCATGTGGAACTGTAAATCCATTAAATGGGTTTGTCTTTATCAGCAGCATGAAAATGGACTAATACAGCAGATTGGTACCAGTAATGGGGTGCTGCTGAAAAGATACCCCAAAATGTGGAAGCAACTTTGGAACGGGGTAACAGGCAGAGGTTTGGAACAGTTTGGAGGACTCAGAAGAAGACAGGAAAATGTGGGAATGTTTGGAACTCTCTAGAGACTTGTTGAATGGCTTTGATCAAAATGCTGGTAATGATATGAACAATGTAATCCAGGTGGAGGTGGTCTCAGATCGAGATGGGAAACTTGTTGGGAACTGGAGCAAAGGAGACTCTTGTTATGTTTTAGCAAACAGACTGGTATCATTTTACCTCCGCCCTGGATGTGTGTGGAACCTTGAACTTGAGGGAGATGATTTAGGGTATCTGGCAGAAGAAATTTCAAAGCAGCAAAGCCTTGAAGAGATGACTTAGGTGCTGTTAAAAGCATCCAATTTTAAAAGGGAAGGAGAGCATGAAAGTTCAGAAAATTTGCACCCTGACAATGTGATAAAAAAGAAAATCCCATTTTCTGGCTGCATAATATTCTATGGTGTATATGTGCTACATTTTCCCTGTCTAGTCTATCATCGATGGGCATTTGGGTTGGTTCCTGGTCTTTGCTATTGTAAACAGTGCTGCAATGAACATTCGTGTGCACGTGTCCTTATAGTAGAATGATTTATAATCCTTTGGATATATACCCAGTAATGGGATTGCTGGGTCAAATGGAATTTCTATTTCTAGGTCCTTGAGGAATCGCCACACTGTCTTCCACAATGGTTGAACTAATTTACACTCCCATCAACAGTGTAAAAGTGTTCCTATTTCTCTACATCCTCTCCAGCATCTGTTGTCTCCAGATATTTTAATGATCGCCATTCTAACTGGCGTGAGATGGTATCTCAATGTAGTTTTGATTTGCATTTCTCTGATGACCAGTGAGGATGAGCATTTTTTCATATGTTTGTTGGTCTCATATATGTCTTCTTTTGTAAAGTGTCTGTTCATATCCTTTGCCCACTTTTGAATGGGCTTGTTTGTTTTTTTTCTTGTAAAGCTGTTTTAGTTCTTTGTAAATTCTGGATATCACCCCTTTGTCAGATGGGTAAACTGCAAAAATTTTTTCCCATTCTGTTGGTTGCCGATTCACTCTAATGACTGTTTCTTTTGCCATGCAGAAGCTGTGGAGTTTGATTAGGTCCCATTTGTCTATTTTGGCTTTTGTTGCCAATGCTTTTGGTGTTTTGGTCATGAAGTCCTTGCCTACGCCTATGTCCTGAATGGTTTTGCCTAGAAGAAAATCCCATTTTCTAAGGGGAAATTCAAGTTGGCTATAGAAATTTGCATAAGTAATAAGAAGCCAAATGTTAATACCCAAGACAGTGGGGAAAATGTCTTCAGGGCATGTCAGAGGTCTTCATGGCAGTCCCTCCCATCATAGGTCCGGAGGCCTAGGACAAGAAAATGGTGTGGTGGGCTAGGCCCAGGGTGCCCATGCTGTGTGAAGCCTAGGGACTCGGTGTCCTGTGTCCTAGCCACTCCAGACATGGCCGAAAGGGGTCAACATAGAGCTTGGGTCATGGCTTCAGAGGGTGCAAGCCCCGAGCCTTGGGAGCTTCCATGTGGCGTTCAGCCTGCAAGTGCATAGACGTCAAGAATTGAGGTTTGGGAATTTCCATTTAGATTTCAGAGGATGTATAGAAATGCCTGGATGCTCAGGCAGAAGTCTCAGGGGTAGGGCTCTCATGGGGAACCTCTGTTAGGGCAATGCAGAAGAGAAATGTGGGGTTGGAGCCCCAACACAAAGTCCCTACTGGGGCACTGCCTGGTGGAGCTGTGAGAAGAAGGCCACTGTCCTCCTTATCCCAGAATGGTAGATCCACTGACAGTTTGCACTATGCACCTGGAAAAGTCACAGACACTTAATGCCAGCCCATGAAAGCAGCTGGGAGGGAGGCTGTACCTGCAAAGCCACAGGGGTGGAGCTGCCCAAGACCATGGGAACCCACTCCTTGAATCAGTGTGACCTGGGTATAAGACAAGGAGTCAAAGGAGATCATTTTGGAGCTTTAAGATTTGACTGCCCTGCTGGATTCTGGACTTTAATGGGGCCTGCATCCCCTTTGTTTTGGCCAATTTCTCCCATTTGGAATGGCTGTATTTACCCAATGCCTGTACCTTCCTTGTATCTAGGAAGCAACTAACTTGCTTTTGATTTTACAGGCTCACAGGTGGAAGGAACTTGCCTTATTTCAGATAAGTCTTTGGATTGTGGACTTTTGCATTAATGCTGAAATGAGTTAAGACTTTGGGGGACTGCTAGTTTTGAAATGTGAGGACATGAGATTTGGGAAGGGCCGGGGTGGAGTGATATGGTTTGGCCGTGTCCTTACCGAAATTTCATCTTGGATTCCCACATGTTGTGGGAGGGACCTGGTAGGAGGTAATTTAATCATGGGGTAAGTCTTTTCCATGCTGTTCTCATGATAGTGAGTAAAACTCATGAGATCTGATAGTTATTATAAGGAGGAGTTTCCCTGCACACTCTCTTCTCTTGTCTGCTGCCACATGAGACATGCCTTTTACCTTCCACCATGATTGTGAGGCCTCCCTAGCCACATGGAACTGTAGCTTCATTAAATGGGTATGCCCTTGTCAGCAGCATGAAAATGGACTAATACATCTACCTTTGTATACTTTGAACTAACAAGATACTTGGTGTAATTGTGAAGCCTAGAGCAGAATAGTGAGACACGTATCTGCTGATAGAAGATTTATGTGCTGATGTGAGGATCTCCCCATCTCCCAACTCCCCCACCACCCCAGCTAAAGTAAGTGTATCACCCAAGGTAGCACCAGGGCCCATGGAGGGGCAGGATTTTTAATCTAACACTGAGAAAGAATTCCTAAAATGCTAAGGAGCTGTTGTCCTCACATCTTCCTTCGAAGGAAAATGCCTTCAAGCAGTTCTTGTACAGGTGCTGGGGCTCTAGTACTGAGTGTTGATAAAGACACAACATGCTCTTCTACCACTGTCTTGACCATGGACAGGCTGAGCATACAGGAGGCTAGCCACCATGCCTTGTGGAATAAGGTATGATCCATATTAGAGGGTGTTAAATCAACCTAACCAGATAGTCTCTGTTGGGGGTTTCCAGAAGTCATGATGAGTCCTTCAGTGGATGAGCTACTTTTCTTGAGGAATAGAATTCCTGGGACTCAGAGTGACTCCACTCCTCCTGAGCCAGTTGCCTTGTGACAACTGCTTCCCTTTGTGACCTTATAATACATGATTTTTACAGAGGGCATCTGGGAATGTCTTTTGTTTACAATCTTAAAAGCTTAGTATTCTGATTATGCCACTTATCCCTCAAAGTCTTTCAGCATTCTCTAGTGCGTTTCAAATTATAAGTCATCAAGCATGTTTTTGAAGACTGGTTGTCATTTACCCACCCTTCTAAACATCCTCCTATTAATTCGCTAGATCAGGAGTTAGCAAATTCTGAAAATGACCAGGTAGTAAACATTTTAGGCTTCACATCCCCAACAGTTTATGTCATAACTACTCAATTCTCTGAAATCAGCCATGAACAATAGAAAGTAAATGTGGCTGTGTTCCCATAAAACCTAATTATGAATACTGAAATTTTATATTAGTTTACAAATTTTACACAATTTTCACATCATGAAATGTCATTCTTTTCTTTTTTGATTTTTTTTCTGGTCACTTAAAAATATAAAACTCATCCTTTAATCCCAGGCTGTATGAAAACAAGTGTTAAGCCAGATCTGGCCCATGGCCCAGTTTACCAGCCTCTGCTCCACATAGATATTGTGCTCTTGTTCCGCTGAGCCACTGCCATACCCTGGGGATACCTCTTGTTTTCTCACTGCTATATTGTTTTAAATTTTTTTACATGATGGTCCATTAGGTGCTGCCACAAGTAGAGACAGAGGAGAGGCTCAGGAAAGCAAAGTTTATTATATGTACAGGTCCTTGAGACAGGAGGCATGGCGTGACACATGGGAAAGACACTGGAGTGGACAGGAGGCAGAAGATAGAAATGGGGGACAGGCCCAGGGAGCCCTCAGGCCACAGCCTTCATTGGGGTTCCCAGGAAAAGGCAAGACATGGCAAGATAAGTATAGAACTGGCAGTTTGAAGAATTTCAGTGGGCTTTGGAGGTGGTCCATAGTTGTTTGGTGCTTTGTTATCTGTAAAAATTGGCTGGCTCTTGGATGGGCAGTCTCTTCTCCAGCCAGAAATGGTTCATAAAATGTCAACATATTACAATACATAGGAAATTAAAAAATACACACACAATACACACATCTATGAGGACATTGGTCTCTCAAGCTAGAAAATCTTACCCTTCATCCAGTTTCGTCAATATTCTGCCTTATATTCAAAATCTAGATTAAATATAAAATTGAGATTAGATTTCACATTTTCTATTCTCTAGCCACACTAGAAATAAAAAGTGGTTAGGACTTTGAAATCAGACTACTTGAGTCTGAATCCTGGCTTCACTGCTTAGTAACTCTGATGTCTTGGGCAAACTAATCTTATTAAGCGTCCTCTGTAAAATAGGGATAATAAGAGTCTCAATTTACAGCTCATAGCACTATTGTAAGGATGAAATATTATAAGCAGGTAAAGAGCTTAGCATAGTACCTGACCAAGATGAAGTAATCTGTCCATGTTAGCAGTTATCAACCCTATGTCCTGGGCTCTCTGCTGAATGGTATACTATCCCTCTGCAGGTTAGAGAAGAAAAAATTTTGCAAGGAGAACAAACAATGCAATATCCTTTGTTTTAGCAAATGTCTTCATTCTTGTATGTATATTCTAATTTCTTCTACTTGGTTTAGAAATAAAAGAACAAATACATTTTTTCTCCCTTGTCTACACTCACCCCCACAAAGGAAATGTAATTTTCTTTCTTTTCTATTTTTAAAAAATTTTTAGTTTGTTATATGTGGTGATAGAATTAAGGTAGTTTCTCTCTTTAACAAAAATTTATGCTCTCAGAGTCTTATCCTACCAGTACATCTTGGTCTGGGTACTGGAGCCATCAATTTATATCATTCCAGTTCCAGGAATAATGTTGGTTTATTAATTCTTTCTGTAGAGTACAGGAGCAAGGCCTAGAAACTCTGGAGAAAGAATTTATTTCCTTTCACTTTTCTTTTGATAAAGTGTAAAGAACATCAGGTAATTAGTAGTAGAAGGTTAAGATTTTTTTTTATTTAAACTTGTTTTAAGCCATGTCAGGTACAAGTTGGAAACCAGTTTAAACTTTTTGAATTCAAGTATAATATTTTCCTAATCAAAGATATTTGCCTTCCATGGTGACTGCATTTATCATTTCATTCATTCAGGACATTTAATGAGCACTTAGAGATCAACTTAGCCTGGTTATCTGGAGGAAAGAAGATACATGAGAGACAGTTCTAGTGCTCAAGTGGCTTTCAGGCCAGAGAGTGCAGAGCCGTACAAAGGAAGAACTAAAGCACCTGGCACCTTGGTGAGGCACACACCGCTGAGCCATGGGAAAGAGTGGCTAATAGTGGTGCTGCAACAGGAAAAGGATCAAGGGCAATGAGGTTGAGCTGAGAAGAGGGGAAGGTGTACCCCCAGCTAATGGACCAGCAGGAGTGTGAAGGTGAATGGCAATTGCAAGAAAAAAGAAAAACAATGGTTTTGTGTGATAAGAGCAAATAATGTGTAGAGGAAGATAATGACAGATGGTACTGATAAATTTACATCCACTGTTGAAAATCTCATTGTATCCTTTCAAAGACCTAGCTCTTTTGGAAGAAGACAAGGAAATCAAATTAAAGATCATAATTATTTTTCTAATTCAGGAAATTTTCAGAAAACATTTAAAGAACAAGATACGGAAATATGAAAAATTCCTGATGTTTTGATGGTAAGTTGCAGAGATTGTCACCACTGCATGGCAATTTCGAAGAATCCGACTTGTGGAAAGCACTGTCAAATCATTTCACCCTACTTTAAGCCAGAGAATCATTAAATAAAGAAGTTTAGAATAGAAAAGAACCACATGAGTTGTCTAGTCCAATATTTCCAATTTGAAGCTTCTGTAAAAGTACCACAAAATGTCCCAGATTCCCCACATAACAGTTGCATTCACTGATTTAAAAGTTCATAATTATGGCCAGACACTGTGGCTCATGCCTGTAAATTCAGCACTTTGGGAGACCAAGCTGGGAGGATCAATTGAGTCTAGGAGTTCAAGACCAGCCTGGTCAACATGGTGAAACTGTCTCTACCAAAAATACCAAAATTAGCCAGGCATGGTGGCACGCACCTGTAGTCTCAGCTACTTGGGCAGCTGAGGTGGGAGGTTGAGGCTGCAGTGAGCAGAGATTATACCACTGCACTCTAGCCTGGGCAACAGAGCAAGACCATTTCTCAAAAAAAAAAAAAAATTCATAACTACAAAAAGCAATTGTAAATTTAGTGATGTTGCCAAATGCATCTGAATTTTATTCATTCCCACATCCATATTCTCTTCAAGAAAAATGACCATAAAAAGTATATATGAAATAGATTATTTATTCAGGCTATAGCCAATGCTAGTACCAATAGATTTGTGATCTCCTTGCATGAATTGAAGAGGAGTATGTCCTCCTTTATCCTGGGCCTCAGGTCCTGTTGCCTCCACTGAGTCCCATGAGTTGCTTATTGCCCACTTACCTGGTGAGAGAGTCGGAAAAAGACTCTTGAAAGATTCAGGGAGTTTGTGGCTTGGTTGTTGTTCAATGGAATACTCTTTCTTTCTTTTTTTTTTTTTTTTTGAGACGGAGTTTCGCTCTTGTTACCCAGGCTGGAGTGCAACGGCGCGATCTCGGCTCACCGCAACCTCCGCCTCCCGGATTCAGGCAATTCTCCTGCCTCAGCCTCCTGAGTCGCTGGGATTACAGGCACACGCCACCATGCCCAGCTAATTTTTTGTATTTTTAGTAGAGACGGGGTTTCACCATGTTGACCAGGATGGTCTCGATCTCTTGACCTCGTGATCCACCCGCCTCGGCCTCCCACAGTGCTGGGATTACAGGCTTGAGCCACCGCGCCCGGCCGGAATACTCTTTCTACAGTATATTATTTTTAAAGTTTGCTCTGTAAGGATTCAATATTAATTCATGATATGACTCAATAAAGGAAATGGTAAGAAACATTGGAAAATAGTTTTCGTGCTTTTTTGAATTATGGATTTAGTTTGTAACTGGACCCTTCAAACAAAACCTTTCAGATTATACACTCTTCATTCCACCTCCTCTCATGCAACCTGATCAGGGCTTCAGGGATGGCCTCACCAGGCTCACTACCAATTCCTGGAAGGAATGCTTGGGCCACAGCATTACTGCTGATCCTCATCAAAGGCCACTTCTAATGTTTCTACCTTAGAATTCAAAAAGTACAGGAACAGTGTTGATTTGTTTTGACAAGGTTGGGTGAGGCTTTTCTGGACTGAGGGGCAGACATTAAATGAGATTCAAGGGAAAGCCACTTCTAAACAGTGATTGAATCGATAAATAATACTGTTGTGAACATGGCATGGGGTTGGATGCCTGAAGGTAGAGGGTTTTTCTCTTGAATTTTCAGTCCCTTCATCTGAGCGGTGGTATACCAAATGGCGAACAGCCTGAGCACCAGAAGGAGAACACTGAGGTGCAAATCCCAGCTCTGCTCCTTAATACCTGTATGGCCTTTTTCTTCAATGTCTCTGTGCATCAGTTTCCTCATCTATAACATGGATGTAGTTCATGTAATAATAGTGCTTGCATCATGTACTAACTAATACATGTGACGCACTTAGCCCAATGCCTCTTGCATCACATTCAAAAAAGTTAGCTATTAGTAGGTGCTATAAAATTACAAAGCTTGTACTCTCTGACCTTTGGAGTTGAAACAATGGCATTAGATGGGTTTAAATTCTGGATCTTGTACTGACTAACTGGGTGATCCTAAGTAAATTTTTTTCTTATTTCTCTAGGTTGGCCTTCTTTTAAAAAAATAAAATGGGTACAATAAAACCTATTACATTGACATAAATATCTTAGCACAGTATCTGATACACAACACATGGACAATAATATGTATTTATTTTGATTCATAACAGCATTTGATGATGGTGATTTTATGAACATATTTGCGATTGGCTGCTATACAGAAATTTTAGTGTTAAAAGTTTTGAGGAATTAGTGTCCTCTGTCTTCAGAGAACTTACTAACTTGCAAAGGAGCTAAGAAATACAAATAACCAACAATATAAAGTAAAACATTTGTTACTGAAAAGATGGTACAAGCAACGGTATGATTAACTGTCAAATGTCTTATGAGTTCAAATAAAGCAAAGAACCAGAAAAGACCTCTGATTCTGTGATAAACCAAGACTTTATCTTAAAAATACATTTTTGGAAGATGGCAGCAAGAAACATTTCACCTCTCACAAGTATCAGGGGCTCTTCCTCAAATGTACAGAGAATGAATAGCAGTTTTTCCTCTGGTTAAAGTCTAAGAATGACAGATGTCCAAACTGGGAATTCTGTCATTACCATGTGCTAACAAAATTGGACCCTTCATGCAGAATGTTTCTTCTAGTTTATTCTGGGCACTTTGTAGGGTTCAGTTTCAATGACTGCTACTGCAATTCTGGCCATTTCCCCAAGGAAGTCATTCCACAGTTGTATTGACTCTTGGTTAGGAACTCTTCTCTTGCAATAAGCCTTGTATTTTCTTTCTCAGTCTCATTTCACTGTTCTAATGCCCCCATGGGTGATGTAGAGCTATTTCTCACCTCTTTTGCCACTCGTGATCTTTCAATTTTTGCCCATGCTCCCCTCTCCATCACTGCCACCCCCATCTTGTTGGCTTAGTTCCAGTATTAGTATAAACTTTCCAAATTAAAATTCCAAATCACTAGGTTACTTTTTAAGACTGCGAGCTGACAGAAGTGAGGAGGGAACAAGAAATGGCTGTTGATATAGAATAGTGGATTGCAAGCCAGCAGAGGTGAATGATTTGTGTGTGTCTGGTGAACTACCTGCCATCTTGCCCGGCTGGTGAGGAGGGGAGATATGGCAGGAATCAGCAAGAGACCAATTAAAGTCTGACCTGTTAGCTGATACGGGTCCTGGCTGCGGGTATCTGGGCAAGGCAGGTGGCCTCTAACTACTTCTCAACCTATGCACCTGGTTTTGAAGCTTCTATTCTGAGATTAGATGAAGACAGGGTGGAAGGGCATGTTGGAAAGAAACCATGGCTTAAGAATAGCTAAAATGGCTCCCTTGGAAGCTGACCATGCGGATGACTAAAACCTTCTGGGAAAAAATGTGAGCAGAAGGCACTGAGAAAAGAAAGAAGAGAAAGTGCAATGGAGCAAACTTGGGGGCGGCGGGGTGGGGGCGGCGGGCTGTATTGTCAATCTGTTTTAGAGAATTAGAGAAAAGAATCCTCAAGGACAAAGAAGCAAAAGGGAAAATGAATATACACTCTGCAAACACACCACATCACACACACATACACACATAGGTGCATACTCACTCTCACTCACCATATTCAGGGCAGGGGGTTTTCTGATGTTCTGTGCAGCAGGATTGACAGGTTCCTGTCTGCAGGCTCTCTTTGTCCTCCAGAATCTGTCAAACAGGCAGTTACGAGAAGGTGCTTTTTTGGGATGACAGTGTTAATGATTAAGGATATTCTTGTTGAGTTTAGCTTTCCTGACAAACTGGTGTTATCATAATTAAATGCACAAACTTTCCTCCTACTCTTCAAATTATCATTACCTGAGGTTATTTTTTTCTGTTTGCTTCAGTTTTTTCTGACACCTCTCCTCTTAAACCCCTCCCTCCAGGGAAAAGTTCTGCAGGATTTAGGATTTCTTTTTCTTTTTTTTCTCCTTTGAAAAACGACTTGGTTCTTCAGTACTGCTGAATTGAAATGTGATTGTTAAGTATTTTCAACTTAATTCTGGTAGAGATGTCGCAGGCTGGCCTGGGCACCTAGAGTCAAAGGTGAGTATTGTGCAAGGCCACTATAAAGTTTTCTGAAATCACATGCTTTGATTCTAAGAGCTTCAGTCTCAGCGTTACTTAGTCCTTCATTTTGACTCTATTGAGTAGGCGTGTTACAGCATAATGAATATGATGATTCTTGTTATTTAAAACAAGGACCTTATCTTCTAGTTACTTCATTCTTCAGACTTATTTCCAAGTACTTTCCCACATGCTCCTTTTGGTAAAATGAGGATGGGTTCTGGAAAGACCAAACATTCTGAGCCCCTGGCCTTTGCTCATTGTAGTTTTCTGATTCTACTGAATACATCCTAATTCAACTCTATCTCAACCCCCAAATCAAGGTCCATCTCTAGGTTCATTATTTCGAGAAAGCCTTCTATGACTCTCTGCCTAGTTTTATTCTAGAGACTTTCTATCTTCCTATTTGTTTATTTATAATAGACTTTTTTTTAAAAAAGAGTAACTTTAGGTTGAAAGCAAAATTGAACAGAAGGTTCAGGTAGTTTCCCTACATCCCTTGTTCCCACACATGCACCCTGTTTTAAAAAATTTATTCAGAGCACCATCGTATTTTTTGAGCTTTCATTTGTGTGTGTTTGTGTGTATGTAGGTTTTATCTTCCACCTAGGGAGGACAAGAGTATTGACTTCTTGCAGAGTGCCCAAGGTGATACTAGTGCATAACTACTGCTTAAAAATGACATGTTGGTTGACAAGGCCATTGCTTTTCCTTAGTGGTAGAAAAGGTGAAAAATTATAGTACATTGTTATTTTTCTTGTATCTTTCTTTTCAATGTTTCTGTTGTTTTTATGACACACTGGAAATAAGGAACAAATGGCTAAATGTCCACAATGCATGATATCTCTATCCATATTTACTCCTGGGGCAGACAACAACCCTCATCTTGGCTAATCATTTGAAATAAAGTGCTGTTTGTCACAAGAGAACATATTGTACAAGAAATTAAGTGTTTGGTTCTCTTTAGATTTGTCTGTCCCTTCCTAGTTTTTGGAAAAGGAACTTAAACTCATGTTGCAGGGATTCCTTTGTATACCAATGATTATGATAAATAAAACAAAAAATTTCAAAAAGTCATCTTCATTTCTGCTTTCTCACTTGAATAGGCAGCTAAAATCTATTTATGTACAGAATGAAAAAAAAAAAAAAAACCTCACTAACCTAAGAACCTATGACTAAGGAAATTGAAAGATAACTAATATGATTCCATCACAAAGGTAGGATTAGAAATGAACTATTAAAGATTTCTGAATCATATGCTCCAAAAGGGGCAACATTTCTTCTATACAGACAGCTCTCTCTCTCTCTCTTTTTTTTTTTTTTTTTTTTTTTTTCCAGAACAGGAGTTTGTGAAGTCAGTCCTTAAAATCACATCTGTTCACCTTATGTGATGGGAAGGAGAGGCAACTTCTGAAACAGGGTGATTGAAATGGAAATACATTCAAATAAATGGACTCTGGAGTTCCACTTTGTTCTAAATAACCTCTACTGTAGCCGATCAGCTTATTTGAAAGTATGATGGGTGGGCTATTGGGGCAAGGCTGTATCTGATTTTTTCTAGCCATTAGTCTATCTTCCCTTTTCATTCAACCTTTTGGAATAAGGTCTTACACTTAAGGCAGAACAGGGGATGGTGGAGCTGAGCCTTTAAAGGACACTTTTCATGTGTTTTTAATGGGTTTTCAAGTGCATCCTGCTCCTCTAGACTATGTCTCTAACAGAATACCTAGTTCTGAAATTTGCTGTATTATGGTGAGGTGGTCAGAAACCAAGGAATGCCTTAAGTACTGATTTGTGTGTAAGAGGAAAATAAATTTGAATTTTTTCTTAATCAAGAGAGCCACGTGCTCAGCACCCTGCAATATTAATAAGTACAGCTTGCCTACCACAGGTGTGACTATGGCTGAGCGTGGCTGAGCTGCATAGGAAGAAAGGGTAGGTTACAATGGCATGTATACACCTGTGAATGATCACCTCAAAATTTCTTTTCTAATCCTCTGACACACTTTAAATCGCTTCGTTTTATTTACTTTGATCTGTACATTGTTTCTGTTACCTGAGTTGCCTCTTTTGCTCAGTTGAATGCCCTTTTCTCCATTCTTTCACACATAAGGTAAAGAGAACTTCCTTCTTCATTGAAAACATGATATGTTTTAGGCATTGTGCTTGGACCTCTACAAACTTTATCTTATTTTATCCTTTTAGCCATCCCAAAACTATGAAGTAGTTCATTCCCCATTTTATAGGTGGAAAATGTGAGGCTTAGAAGGCATTGAATAAATTGTTTAAGTTCCTACAGCTTAGAAATGGTAATCAGGATCCCAATTCTTTATCAAGGTTCAGTCATGCTCTCCTTTTGCCCTAAGTCCTATGCGTATTTTACTTATTCTTGGATTTAACTAGATTTTTAAAGCTCCTGAACAGAACTATCTGCCTGCTCTTTCACCTTTCCTGCTTTCTTCCCTTCCTTCTTCCTTCTCCCCCTTAAATTATATGCTGGTGACACAAAATTCAAACAATCAAGAAATATATAGAGTCAGAGTTTCAAGTCTCTTTTAACTTCTTGCCCCAATTTTTCCTCCATCACTAGGGATAGCACTTTGCAACTTAGTGCATCTTTCCAAACAACAGTCCATGCATGTAGACAAATACACAGACAGACACACACACACAGAAAGACACAGACACAGACAGACAGACACACATACACGGACATGGACACACACACACACACACACACACACACACACTTACACACAATCTTAGGCTGGGAAGTCCAAGATCAAGATGCTAGCAGATTTGCCATTTGGTGAGGGATCACTTTCTCATAGATGACATCTTCTATTTGCATTTTCTTTTTGAAATGGAGTCTCACTCTGTTGCCAGGCTGGAGTGCAGTGGCATGATCTAGGCTCACTGAAACCTCTGCCTCCCGGGCTCAAGCGATTATCCTGCCTCAACCTCCTGAGTACCTGGGACAACAGCCACGCACCATCACGTCCAGCTAATTTTTGTATTTTTAGTAGAGACTGGATTTCACCATGTTGGCCAGGTTGTTCTCGATCTCTTTATCCCGTGATTCACCCGCCTCAGACTCCCAAAGTGCTAGGATTATAGGCGTGAGCCACCACGTCTGGCCTCTATTTACATTCTTATATGGTGGAAGGAGTAAATGAACTCCTTGGGCCTATTTTAAGGGTTCTAATCCCATTCATAAGAGCTCTAATCTCAAGACCTAATCACCTTTTCAAAGGCTTTACCTCCTAATACCCTCACTTTGGGGATTAGACTTAATATAAGAATTGGGCGGGGGGTACCACAGCACAACACTTCTCTCTTTCTCATGGAGTTATATCACATATATTTCTATGAGACTTTATATCTTTTACATAAAGTATCTATTCTAGTTATTTGGCTGCATGGAAAATTATCCTAGAACTTGGTGGCATAAAACAATTATTTATGATGTTCATGAATTCTATGGATCAGATATTTAGAAAGGCCACAAAAGACATCTTCCTATGCATGCATGAATCCCATCTGTCATGATAAAGCAGATCCCATCCACCAAGCAGATCCCACCACCAACCTGGCCAACATCATGAAACCCAGTCTCTACTAAAAATACAAAAATTAGCTGGACGTGGTGGCATGTGCCTATTGTCTCAGCTACTCATAATAAAGCAGATCCCATCCACAAATCTACTTGGTGGATGGGATCTGCTTTATCTTTTGAATTTGTCCATTTGTGTTTATTTTGTGAATTGTTCACGAAACATTTTGGCCCTTCTTTGGAAAATCCACATTGTGGAAGGTGTGTGTCTACTTCCGAATGTCTAGAGTTTGAAGGACTTGAAAGCTGGAAGCTGGAATCATCTGAAAGGTGGTTTACTCACGTGTCTGGAGAATGATTATGGCTGTTGGTTTTGGGTCTTAGCTATTCTTTATGTGGCCTTCTTTATTTGGTCTTTCTGTGTGGGCTAGGTTGGGCTTCCTCACAGGATAATGGTGGCTTCCTCCAGAGTTAGTGTACCCCTAAAAAGAGGAAACCAGGTGGATGCCATATCTTCTTTTATAACCTAGCCTTAGAGGTCATACAGTATCACTTCCACCATAAACTCTTGGTTAAAAGAGTCACAAATCCACTCAGATTCAAAGGGAGGAAATATAAAACCTATCTCTATGTAAGAGGAAAGTCAGTTATATTGTGAGGAAAGCATGTGGAATGGGAGATATTTTTGCCTTCATTTAGAGAAAACAAATCTGCTACAATAGCTTAGATGTATTTCTATATCAGTTCAGAGTTCTGTAGAGTGTTTGTAAATGGTTATATAGTATTCCATCTTACCCATATGCTGTAATTTATTTCACCTTCTGCCTATTAGTGTATATTTTGATGGTCCCCCTTTTTTGTCAGTATTAGAAATGCTCCAGCATATATCTTTGTTCATGTAATTTTGGGCATCTGTGTATTTCTGTAAATTTGCATCCCAGAAATAGAACTCTGGGCCAAAAGCTATACATATCAGATAGTATAAAATTGCCTTCCATAAAAGCTGTACTAAATTGTGTTTCCACAGTGTATAGAGGGCCTGTTTCTCTGTATCTTCATAGGCAAAAATATTTTCGATTTTTGCGTATCCAATGCGCAAAACAGATTCTGGTAGTTGTTTTTAAATTTGCATTTCCCTGATTTCTGGAGCAGTTGAGTTTTTTCCCTTGAATGTATCCATTCAAGGAAATATTGCATAGGAAAGATCTTCCTATGCATGGATGAATCCCATTCATCACCGACAAATCTCCTTGATGGAAGGGATTTGCTTTATCCTTTGAATTTGTTCATTTGTGTTTATTTTGCGAATTGTTCACTAATATACTTTGGTCCTTATTGGGTTCCTTTTTTTTTTAATTATAGACTGAAAGAGCTCTTCATATATTATAAATGTTAATCCTTTCTTTATCATCTATGTTCTATTTATTTTCAAGTCTGTTACTTGTCTTTGAACTTAGTTCGTGGTATCTTTTGTCTTAGAGAAGTTTATAAGTTGCCTCACACAGTCATATTACAAAGATATAGGTTGTGGTTTTCGTTGTGCCTTCTGGGTTTGTTCTTGCATAGAAAGATCTTTCCTACCCAAATATTTTTCTGTATATTCTTCCAATATTACTTATGGCTTTGTTTTAATATTTAAATAATTAATCTATTGATATATAAAAATGGGGAAAGTAAATAATCAGAAAAGACCCCAAGCTCATGCCTGTTGTCCCATGTTTTCTCTCTAGTGCTACATGCTTAAATGCTTCATTCCTTGACCAGCTTCATGTCATCTATAATGCATGTTTTAAATTTTCCTCTCAGAAATTAAATTCAGTGGTTAGAATGGGAAACGCTTTTGCTGATGTCTTCAAAGTTTAGGGATGTCAGCACACTTATTTAGCATATGTGAATCTTTATCAGAAGCTGGCTGGAAGAGGACAAGTTTATGTGAGTAAGAAAGGTACTCACTAGCACTTCAGGAACACCTCTGCTCATTAACCACATGCTCCAGGTCTGAGTTATCTTTTACCTGCTTTGTGCTAAAAATAGAATGCCCTAATTCCATTCTATAGTCCCATTTTACTGTCCTGACTTATCCTTTCAGATTTTCTGTTGACATCCACAGGCTCCTGAGAGAATCACAAAGAATCTCTAATAAGAGTGAATCTCTAATACCAGGATTTAAAAAATTGTTTCCAATCAGGGAAACAAGAAGCCAATTTAGTTGAATGTGAATGTTATTATAAAGAAAATCTCCTGAGGAATGTTATTGCCTTGCATCCTAGGAAAGCTGGTATCACTTTCATAAGCCACACTCATTCCACAGTAAAGCTCGGACTCCCCCAGAGACCAGGCAGGAGGTTGGGTGGTGATCATGGCTATGGATCTTCTAATAAGTACTATATGACAGAGGTTTCACATAAATGTTCAACTTTCTCAGGTAGCCATTAATATCCCAAATTTCAGACTCAACAATTGAGGCTCAGAGGCATTAAGAATGTGTCCTAGCCGGGCGCGGTGGCTCACGCCTGTAATCCCAGCACTTTGGGAGGCCGAGGCGGGTGGATCATGAGGTCAAGAGATCGAGACCATCCTGGTCAACATGGTGAAACCCCGTCTCTACTAAAAATACAAAAAATTAGCTGGGCATGGTGGCGCGTGCCTGTAATCCCAGCCACTCAGGAGGCTGAGGCAGGAGAATTGCCTGAACCCAGGAGGCGGAGGTTGTGGTGAGCCGAGATCGCGCCATTGACACAAGCCAAGGTAAAATGAGGGAAACCCCGTCTCAAAAAAAAAAAAAAAAAAAAAAGAATGTGTCCTAAATCATATAGCTAGAAAGTACCATAGGTAAGACATAAATTCAGATTTGTTTAACTCCAAAGCTCATCACATTCCATGCTTCCTGCCACACTTATGCATTCAGAAATTGCTACCTGACATTAATAAACACAAAACCAACATGCAATACCTACTAGACACACTGAGTTTTAAGATTTTAGATTTACTAACTCAGTTAATCTTTATAACTCTATGAGATAGTTATAATATCCACTTTCTGATGAAGAATCAGAAATTAAGTAGCTAGATTAAATTTTCCTTCTTAGTAAGTGGTAAGTTTAGGATCCCAAAGATGCTATTGTCCAGAAGGATAAATGTGTTTAAAAGATTTTGGATTAATTGGTGAATTATAACTCTGTAAACTCTTTTTACAGGGATGTTGATCTTGAGGCAACATCGTTGTACTGTGTAACTGTCAGACTCTTCCCTCCACCTGCCCTGCAGGGCTACTCTTGGAGGCAGAGTTCTGGCCTGGATGGATCCAGTTTGTCAACACATGCATTATTAAGTTCTGATCTTAATAATAAACCTCAACAGAGGAGTCTGGCTAACTCACCCACAAATCTGCTTCATCTTGAGCAGCAGGATTCCCACCCCATCTGAAGTATCTAATTAACCCACCAAGTCTTCTCACTGTGACCAGATGAACACAGCCTTGGCAGAGCAGAGAAGCACCTCCGGCCTGTTGAGATGCAGGAAAGAGGTTGGGCACCCTGGAAAGGCCTTGTTTGGAGGTCAGCAGAATTATTGGTGAGCAATTTCTCTAACAGAGGGAGGGAATTTGGAATTCAAAAGTGTCTCCATTTCATGAGCACGCATGCATGTATAAGGAGATAGTGTCCAGTCAGGGCTGGTGGCTTAGACACCCATTTATAGCCACAGCAGGAGAAAGGCTTGATCCTGAGGCAACACTACTGCTGTCAATTAAACTTGTGGAAGAAGCTGTGGAGGAGTCATTATAGGATGTTGCTTCCAGGGAAATATCTCCAACTGTGGACATCTGGCTCCAGACAGAGCTCTGGAAAAAGTTCAAAAGAAGAGGGCTGAATCTGGGATTGATAGGAGCCATCATTCTGTGGCCTTAGCCCCAGTCTTAGAATCATAGTCTTTTAAAACTAGAATGACCACAGTTCAGAATTCTCCACCTAACCCTCTCATTTCATTGATGAAAAATCAGGAGTTCCAAAAAAATGAGTAGCCTGCCCATGTTTGTGTAGGAATTAAGTGGTAAAACCAGACATGGGATCCATCAAACACTCAACAGATGCTTGATAATCTAGCAGCTTTAGTAAGTGCGTACAGTAGGATTAACTCTGTTCTCTATCATCCTTCTATTGTTTTAAAAATTAGAACCCTACTAATTATAACATAAAAATTATTGTTGTTTGAAATTATATTCCTGTGGTATAACAAGTCTGTGAAGTATTATATGATTTCTTAAAGATTAAATGATATCTGGTGAAATATCTGGGTCAAAAGATATGATCTAATTTTTAAAATATTTTTTAATTCATACAGAGCACAAAATAATTCAGTCAACTAGAAAGCCTGATGAACTAAAGCAGTTCAGCAGTTCACTCCAAGCAAATTGTGCAAACAATGAGGAGTTTGTTAAATTCTGAAGTGCTGTCTGAGATTTCCTGTTAGATGGAGTGTGAACAAGATGGAACAAATATGGAAACCTTCCAACATCCTCTTCCTTACACAAAAACTTTCTCGGGTATCTCCATCGCCATTAAAAATACAATATGGTTTCATGGAATCTGTTATAAATTTGGTTCTAATGAAGGGCCAACCTTTCTTTGGTTCAATGAAAATAGAAGTCTACTTCTCTCTCACATGAAAGTCAAAGTTAATCTGGGAGTTTAGACTGCCCACAAATCTGCAAGGTGCCTAGAATGATTGGGACAAGTCCCTGTGTCTGGGAAATCTTATTGGGAAAGGTTATTTGTCCTCATACACAAGGTATCTCTTTCATTCATATATTTCAAGTCAGCCGTCTATATTCTTATTACTGCCATAGGAATGAGCTTTAACTTTTAACACTGTGACCCAGAAGTTGCCAATATCAATTTCATTAATGTTACATTGGTCAGATCTTAACCATGTGGTTGGCAGATGCAGTTCTAGCTAGAATGTCTATTGCCCAGCTGAAAAATCAACTATAATGTAAGAAGAAGAAGAGAATGGATAATGAAGAACCATTGGTAGTCTTCCCCATGATACTTTATATAAATAAGAGGTATGGCTAATTTTTTCTCTCCTTTTGTTACTGATAGGTTTTGTGAGCAGATCCTATAGCTTTCTGTTAGCATGACAAGATGTTTATGCAACTGACACTTATTCGGGTTCCATGGTATTGAGTTCAGAATGTACAATATGCAGGTTTTTAAGTGCCTACCCACTGGCATCATATCAAAGTAGCTACTACCAGTCGGGGATTTCAGCTTTACTATAGGGCAGACTTTGCCAATGGTAAAAATGTTTCTCTGGTTCACTCTCAGGCTCTGCTGTTTCTGTCTCTGTTCTCAGGGTGCTCATGTCTAGTGAAGCCTTACTCTCTCCTTTAGAAACCTTGACTCATCTGAGCCCGCTCTTGATATTCATTTGCACAGGTTCTTATTCTCATTAAAATGTGAGTGGGAGGAAACTCACACAGCATGACTTGGGTAAGGACATCTCTGAGTTTATATGTTCCTGGGGCTATCTCTTCCAGTGGTTCTGTGGAACAAGCTTCTTCATAAATTTCTAGGCCAAGGCTCAGTCTGTATGGCTGAGTTCTGTATCCTCAGTTTTTAATCCAGGGTATGCCAAAAAGTAGGTACACAGCAAATTTTTTTTATCGAATATGTGGTATTCAAATATAAGAAACATAATAGAGGCCACCCTAGAGCAATATCAGTGACTTTTAATATAACGTTCTCTGTTTGAATAAGAATTAGATGTCAAGATCCTAACATTCCCTTAACATGAGTGTTGAATTTATTATATATATGTATAAACTTTGCTAGAAGCCTGTTTATAGGAATATGAGTTTTTAGTGTTCTTTGAAGAGCATTGTAGGCAATCCAGTGCTATGTTGACCTGAATATTTAGGCAGTGATAGCATTTAAACTCATAGTTGAGAAATCAGAATTATACAAATGCTGATATAATAGATTTTAGTGGATGATTTCTCATTGAAAAAATATTTTAGGATTGAACTCAATTAAGCTAATTTAATGCCTTGGTCAATTTTCTATCCATTCAATTAAACAGTTTCCTCTTTTCATTTTAATCCAAATTTATTTTATGTAATTAAAATTATTTCATTCAGAAACAATTCTTCATGTATAAAATATAGAAGCATGTTTTGATTCATCAATCATCTATATAAAATGTTACAAAAATGCTTCTACTGGTCTGTATCTTTTTTCTTGATAGTTATTTCTACCAGGTCCAATTGTCCTGGATCAGATTCTACAGATCAAACTTTCAGCAAGATTAGATAATTGTATCAATTTCAGTCAATAACACATTTTTTTTCACAATGCAGTTTTAGCCACTGCCAATTTTATTTTGCAATGATTATTTCTTCTAAGTCTAAAATTTCTAGGTCAATTTTTACAGTTTTGAAAAGTTATTAACATGATAGGATTCTTCAATTTTTCTCTTATCTTTGCTGAGTGCAGTTTTAGCTTTTCTTAATTTATCTTTGTTGAGTATTTCTTGCAGTATATGTTTCTTGGAATAAAAAGCACTAACATGTCAAAGGCTTTTTAGGGTGTAGTCAAATGATGGGGTTAAAATGACCTTGTTCTGCTTTTGCTAGAAGTACTTCCTTAATGCTTTGGTGGAGAAATGGAGAGAGCCTTTCTTACAGAAAGTTTATAGCAATTACTACTTTGTGAATTTGTATCGAATTATCCCTAAATACAGAACTAGGACCAGTATGACCCAGGACATACTTTAATCTCAAAATGAGAAAAAAATTGTCTATCAACTAAAATGGCCTTAGTTGAAATAGAATTGGTGAGCTGCTCCCTAGTATTCAAACAAATATTAGGGAAAATCTGTTAGAGATTTCATTAGATTTTCTAAACTGTCATAAGTCCCTATCAACAATATTTTATTTATCAATTTATATTCCAAATCATACTAAAATATGTTTTAATGGCAGATGTGAGCTTTCTCTTCTTTAGCCTCGATATTTCTAAATTATAGAGAACTCATTTATTTAATCATCATTGTAAATTTAAAGAATGAATTGGCTTAATCTATTTTATTTTTAGGTCTTTCACGATAGATCCTCCTTTCCTCTTTTGTTCCACTTTGTCTTACCCCAACCAATTCTTAAGTCCGCTTCCTGAGTCTCTAAGAATGCTGCACCCTCTCACTATTTTCACTTGGGCTTCTTCACTCCCCTGTGCTTGATCTTCAGGATTGTTCATGTCTCAGTGGCTCTAAGAAGTTGGTGCTGGTTCTCTGAAGGTGAGCTCTAGGTCTTCAGTATCATTCAGATGTTCAGTAACAAGTGGCATTGGCTCATCTGGATAGCTGATGGATTTTCTAAAGTTTCATTATAGATGCATTGGAGAAATACACATAGACCAATATAACATGCTTTGTCAGAATGACACAAAGAATTTTGTGTGGACCTTGGGGCATGTGGCAATCACACATACACACAAAATCCTCATCATACAGAAGAAATTTTTGAAAATTTATAAGAAAATTGAGAAACTCTGGCTAAAACTATGGTCCAGAGAGAGGGTAGTTGAATCCTAAATTTCCTGAGAGATCTCAAAGAACAAAAGTGAAGAGAAATTCCAGGCAGCATAGGACTTTTTTTCACTCCTGTCGCAGATGTTTACTGAGTACTTGTGGTGTGTCAGATGCTACGCTAATTACTGGGGAGGCAGAAATGTGCTAGACAGATGCAGTTGGGACTTTTCATAATTCAAAGTGGGAGAAACCTCTACGCTCCTCCTGTTTTCTGTCACCCATTTATAATATCCATTGTGCCTCTAGCTCTATCTTGCGTGTAAAATATTATTTTGTCATGAAGAGCAAATGGAGTTGCCTAAGGAAAGAAGAATGGACATAATGATCTCTGAATGCTCTTTCCAGCCTGAGAAAACCAAGATGCTCTCCAGCTCTCGTGATCCACAAATCCTGGAGAGCTGATTGTCTTTCCCTGGTTTTCTCCATGCTTCTACTAGCGGTGGGGCTGCTCCCTTGCAAGGCTTGCAACTGACAATCATTGAATAATGCTACTTTGCTTTTAACCTGGGGTTTGCTCACTTTAAAAAATGGATCTGGAAATTCATATGGAGGATTATATGTGTATATTTTCCATTGAAAGTGGTAACATACGGAGCAATAATTATAGCAAGATTTTCTTCCATCATTACCTTATTTAATACTTCTTTGCACATGGAATATTCATTTTTAACTTGGCCAAGACTCAATGTTTTCTTTTCAAATGAGTAAACCTTTGTTGAGTTTTCATGTACTGTATGATATCGGCTTAGCTAATCAGCTTCACCCAGCTCATATATCATAACAAAATATTGCTTAGAACAACTCAGTCTGGTGGCATTGATGATGAAGCTATTGGATTTAATGGGCTCATTTCAGATTTACCCTTTTAAACTACAGTTTTGGTGTCTGTGACATTAATCATTTTTCATCTCTCCTATCCCTCTTTCTCCTCTTCCTCTTATACCTCCTCTCCTCTTCATTCTTCTCTTGGTTCTTCCTGCCTTTTCTTCTTCTGTCTCCCTTTTTGCTAAGTCACATGGAAGGCAGTCATGACATCCTTTCTGATCACTGTCTTTAATCAATAAACCATGACAAACAATGTGAATTTCCTGATTCTTCAAACAGACTAAATTTGGGTCAACCCTCTCTAAGAGCTCTCTAAGATAGGACAGGGTTTGTCCTATCTCCACACATTTCTTACCCTCTCTTCTGATTTACTTGTAGTTCAGTTTCCTCCAATTTGCAGAATCGTTTCCTTACTGCCCAAATGGCCTGGCGTTGTCAAATTCTGCATCTCTGACTTCTCTGCTTTGCTAATCTGGCTTTTGCTACATTCTGTACTGCACTGTTCATCAACTTTCACGTGGGTAAGATTTAAGGTATGCAGGGAAGAAAAGGGGAAGATAACTCATTGGTGTGATCCTCTACCACATGTCAGGCAGTGTCAGAAACTTCCCATAGATGATCTTTGTTAGTCCTAACAGCAACTGGATGTGGTAGATCTTATTACCCCCCTGCCCCCTTTTTTCTATTAAGACAGAGTTTCACTGCTGTTGCCCAAGCTGAGGTGAAATGGGGCAATCTCGGCACACTGCAAACTCCGCTTCCCAGATTCACGCAATTCTCCTGCCTCAGCCTCCCAAGTAGCTAGGATTACAGGCGCACGCCATCACACCTGGCTAATATTGTATTATTAGTGCTGATGGGGTTTCACCATGTTGGTCAGACTGGTTTTGAACTGCTGACCTCAGGTGATTCACCTGCCTTAGCCTCCCAAAGTGCTGGGATTACAGGTGTGAAGCACTGCCCCCAGCCTCATTATTCCCTTTCTAATTTGAGAAAACTGAAGTTCATAGGGTATGAGACTATTTGGGCTTGAAACCCGGTCTATTGACTCCAAAACAATTGCTCTTGTTTTGGAAAAACTTATGTCCAGCCAGTTTGCATACTACTAGAGGAAAAAGGTTGTTTTGAATGGCTTATATCTAGCATAGCAACTTGCATATAGGAAATATCTACACATCCTTGTTGACTATTTCTGTGTTCTGCAATATCCCAGTAGTTTCAAAATTGGTGCATATTTAAATAATCATCAATTAATTAATGTATTTATTGATTTTCTGCATAATTTAAAAATATTTACAGATATATATTTTTGAGATGCATATACTGGCTATCCATAAAAATCAACATATTCTATTATTAATCATAAAAGCATTGTTTATTATCACTCTTTTTTCCTAAGCTTTGGATCACCTCCTTACATATGTACAATACATTTTCTTCCTTCAGTTTTTCATGCTTAACTTCAATGCTGAGTTTAAGAAATCTGTATCATTGTTAGAGATTTCAGAGTAGGGTTTTTGTGTCTCATTTATAACTCTAAACTCTCTTCCTTCTGAAATTACTGAAAGAGAGAGATACATACAAATAGTCACAGTGAAAATAGACGACAAAATATTATTTTGTGGGTATTTAGGCTCTTATAACCTTCTTTTCCAGTGTAATGCTCTAAAAAAGGACTTCATTGGGCCAATGAAGTCCTTTTCTCTTCCACCTTTTTCTATGAATATCGAATGGCCAAGCATTGTCAAGGTGATATTGTACCTACGATATCTCCCAATTTTCTCCTTCCTTTCCCTGGTTGTAGCAGATACAGTGAAAGAAGTTAGAGAAGGACAGGAGGCCTGTTTCTGGGAAGCAGGCCCTTAAATATGACTGCATAGCACACTAGCCATGTGGAAAGTCAGAAAGGCAGGCAAGATACAGGAGGACTGGTTGGGCTGGAACAGAACTAACCTAGTTCTGCAGGGCTTAGCACATAGAGCAGGAAGTGGGAGTGCTGTCTCTAACTTGGACACTGATGTGTAACACACGGTGACCTTGGCCGCAAGTAAGACATTTCTAAAAAATGGCTTTATGTCTCTGACCATTAATCATCAGATGGACAGCTTCTCTTTCCTTGTTAGAAATTAATGAGGATGATGGGCAGAGGCCTGGGTGAAACTTTCCTTGACAATAAGTACTCATTCCAAATGCGATCCTACGCTCACTGAAGACTCCACCCAGAAAGTGGGGACATCTGGCGTTTCCCTGTCAACTTGCAGATCAACCCGAATTTATATATATATATATAAACTAATTAATTTATATATATATATATATATATATATATATATATATATATTTTCCTGTTTGAAAAGGAGAATGGAGAAAGCAGCAGCTATTTGTTCATCCCTAGGGTGCAGTCTCACAATGAGCTGGAATCGTTGGACTTTTCCTGTCCAGAAATGAGCGGGTCACCCCAGTCTGCTGCCCTCATCCCAGTCTAAGCCAACCCAGCATGGCCCACCTGGCTCACCTTTGTGCGTTTGTCATTGTAATACTGTGTTATGGGTGGTGGAAGGATAGGTGATGCTCCTTAACGGTGCGTTAAACAGTCACTAGCCAACAGAGAAAAACAGCTAGACAAAAGTGAAGGAGAGAAAATGTGGATTTTGGAGCTGCAGCTTCAAGAATTGGAAGCAGGTCTGAGATCCAGGACAGCCAGTCCTGTGCTTTCTGTTTCCAGGCCTTGGCATTGGCCATGTGCCTTATGCTCTCTATCCTTCTGGCTACCTTGAACCCGACGGTCCACACCCACCTAGTCTTGAGCCTTTCCTGAGCATCTCTTTTTTTCTCTGCTGTTTCCTGCCTTTGTCAGGCTGGGTTAGGAAGCATCCTCCTGTGTCCTCCTGAGGTCCTATTTTCATCCCTAGCACGTTAGTTGTTAATTATTTATTTAATTGCATTCCACACTGCTCCCCTGGCTGTGAGTATCCCCCATGGAAGCTTCTGGAATAGGGAGTCAGGTTCACTGAGTACGTTCAACCTGTCAGACGTTGTGTGCCAAATGTGTCCTATTCATTACCATCATCTTTGCACCCTGCCCTGTAAGGGGGATTTTATTATTTTTATTTTAGGAATTGGGCAAATGGTGACTTAGAGATATTAAGTAGCTTGCCTAAGGCCATTTATTAAGTGGTAGAGCAGGGATTTGAAACCAGTTTTCTCTGACACTCCAGCCCTTTCTTGTCTCCTGGTGTACCTCTTCAGATCCTCTGGTATAGTTCATGGCCAGTATTGACTCGTACATTCGCCACTGCCACAATTAATGTTGCTGTCTCCATTTCACTTTCCTGACCTCCTATCAGGGGCGCCTCCAGCCGTGGCTGAACTTGTTAGCTTCTCCATTTTCTGTTCCTGCTTCTAGGTCTCTAGTGCTGACTGGAAGATTTGCAACTCCAGTGACAGAGTGACTGATATCATCCCCACTCATTTCACTGTCAAGGGTTGGGCCTGTCAGCAGTTGGTGAATAATATGCCGGCAATGGGCACTGGCCATAAATCGTTCCCCATTAGCTGTAGCGGTCAAATTCACCTCCCCACGTCTTGGAGATTCAGCTGGGCCACTTCCTGCTGTTATGCTGAAAAAAATTCACTATTTGGTCATTTGATTTTTCACTTTAGCAGGAGGCTTTCTGATTTCCAAGGGTCTTACATTTCTGTAGTCTGAGAGGAAAATATGTATCATTCATGACAAGGCACAGACTCCCTTCTATGGTTATTGTGAATTGAGCTTTGGCAGATTAGTTTTTTTTTTTTTTTTTTTTTTGGGGGGGTGGGGACGGAGTTTCGCTCTTGTTACCCAGGCTAGAGTGCAATGGCGCGATCTCGGCTCACCGCAACCTCCGCCTCCTGGGTTCAGGCAATTCTCCTGCCTCCGCCTCCTGAGTAGCTGGGATTACAGGCACGCGTCACCATGCTCAGCTAATTTTTTGTATTTTTAGTAGAGACGGGGTTTCACCGTGTTGACCAGGATGGTCTCGATCTCTTGACCTCGTGATCCACCCGCCTCGACCTCCCAAAGTGCTGGGATTACAGGCTTGAGCCACCGCGCCCGGCCCGAGCTTTGGCAGATTAGAAAAGATTAGCAATTTTATTATTATTATTATTTTCTCTTTAGGTATCCAGTTAGAGCAGTGACTCTTTATTGGTTTTGTTTTTCTTGCTACTTTCTATTTCCTCCTCCTCATCATTCTCTTATCAAATGGATCGACAATAGCTTGTTGTGTGTTTCACGGATGCCAGCCTCCAGTCTAAGTGCTTTACATGATTAACTCGTGTAATCCACGCTACAGCACTATGCGGTAGGGCCTATTCACGGCAGGAGAGAATAGTCTCTCCTGGCATGCACTGCACCTCTGCAAGCCACCATTAACACAGATGCAATGTGAGTAGCATCTCTGGGTCTGTGCAGTGCCATTATTCTTGCACTACTATCACTTCTATTTTAAAAATGAGGAAATGGAGAATCAGAGGGGTTAAGTAACTTGCGCAACCTGATACTGCTGCAGGTAGTACCTGCTGACGTTCAAATTCAGATGACCTGGCTCCAGATTCCATGAACTTCCCCCATAAGAGTGCCTCTTTACTCTCTGGTTCATAGAACCTTGGAAAATGAAGATTTTATTTGGTTAGGCATTCTGGGTACTGACAATCATAAAACTTTTTGTTTGAACAAATGTTCTTGAATGTTTTCTAAAATGACTTAGTTGACTCTCCTACTCTAATGAGGCAGATCCTCAGTGAACCATGTTTTTATCTGTTTAAGTAAGGGTCCTGAAGTTCTACAAGTTCACTCTGAAATTCCTCTTTCATCTCAGAAGAATTTCCATGTAAATGGATAAAGTATAGATTAGAAGAGTCTCTCCATGAAGTAGGATCTACTGCAGATGTCCAACTTGAAAAATGAATTTCCTATCTCACTGCATAAGCTCTACTTGGGTCCACTAAAATTGTGAATGTTCTCATTTTGACTGTTAAGCTAAGTTGTAGATGACCATTGAATTAATTCAGAACTTTAATCCAAATTATCTTTCAATGTGAGTTATAAAGCATATATACTCTGATGATGAGATGGAAACATTTAATACTATTTCTTAATTACAGCATCCCAGGGTCTTTACAAATCATATCTTTCAACCCAAATGAGAAATCACATTAATTGGACTTTCTTCTTCATAATTCATTGACTCTGCTTCAAACATGTGCCATTCATCCTTTGAACCAGACTCTCACCATTTATAAAGACAATTTGTGCCCATTTTCATTATTATTCACCTTCATACCAAAAGGTCTTAGTTCTGTAGAAGATATTAAAGCAAAAATGCAAGCAAGTATAGAAAAAAGTGGTTCTCTTCCCCAAATGGAAGCCAAGTTAATCAATTTTGTGAAGAATTCCTTCCGGATGACTGAGCAGGAGGCTATTCGAGATCTCTGGCGGTGAAGAAAGTCTCTTTAAGAAAGTAGTTTAAACAGCTTGTTGAAATTTTCCATCTTATTTCATTTCTGTAACAGTTGATATCTGGCTGTTCTTTTTATAACACAGAGTGAGAACTTTTCCTACCATGTTTGATAAATGTTGTTCAGGTTCCATTGCCAAAAATGTGTTGTTCAAAATGCCTTTTTAGTTTTTAAAGATGGAACTCCACTCTTTGCTTGGTTTTAAGTATATATAAAACACTATGATATAACATAGTAGTAGGGGTGGTCAGACGCGGAATGGTGGAAAAACAATATACATATAAAATAAATTCAGTTGTTTTAACAAGGAATAAAAATCAGTTTACTGATTCCACAAATTTCTTAAATAAAAATTCTACTTTAGCATCTTTATTTCAGGGATCTCTCTACTTCTGAAGATTGCTGACTTTATTAAAAGAGAATTCACTTAGATTAACTCCTGACTCTACCAACTAATATCGTTCTTAGCTCAGGAAAGAGGGGCCGCTGGCTTAGGCCATGTGCTTTAGAGGGCTTTATAAATCACATACAAACATAATGCATTTATTTAAAAGTGTTCGAATGCCTTTGTTTCCTGGGATCTGGGGCTTAGTGCTAATGCACTATGACCTGTAACTCTAAACACCCACTCCATGATTAACACCATTCAGGCCCCAGGGAATGTCTTTCGACACCTCTTTTCCTAAATCCTCAAACTACAAATACCTGTGTCTGAGTGCCATGAGAGCTTTTTGGTTGAACACTGTTGAAGCCACGGCAGATAATGCTTTGGAATATGGGTAGGATTTAAGCAGGGAAAGCATGTAGTTAAGATGAAAGATAAATTAATGAATGTCTCAAATCTTTTCTCTCGAATGGCATAGGGACAAGTTATTCCTGCAATAAGGTTTGGGTCCATTTCTTCTTGTTCTTCATATTCTACTTCATGGTTCTGGAGGTACTCACAAATTGCCATGGTGACTGAGGAATTTTGTATATCAAGCAATTTTTATTATTTTCAAATTTGTGTATATATGGTTTTAGCTAGATGTAAAACACATGAAGGGTACTACTGATTACTGATTCTTACACTGACAAATGAACTTTGAAAACTAGTACAGTAAATTTTTTACAAAAAATGTTTAATATTACCTTATTATATTTTCAAATTATTATATAATTCAGCTTATAGAAATGCTTCAAATGTTTAATTCATTAATTATAATCTATATTTAGTCTCTTACTTTTTAATATTGAAGAAAATAAACTAAAAATATATAAAAATAATTTATCTTTGTTTTTTATATTACATCTATTTACATTTTATCAAAATACATATGAAATTTATATACTTTGAATACAATTATATTTTATTTTTAAATTATAGATCATACACTCAATAAAACCCAAATTACATAAAAATATGGGAACAGCATAATTTGTGAATTTATTAAGTAAATATTTAGGGTATATTTATATAACTTATAAATTATAAATGTATTCTTAAACACCACAGGACCATCAATAGAACATTCAGCCCTGCAATAGTATTATTTAAAATAATTGAATTCAGTCATATTTTATATTTTGAAAAAGTCATCTTTCACATTTATGAAAAAACACGTATTTTGAAAATGTTGTTTGAAGTTATATTATCTGAGGTAGGAGGCCGGGCATATTTAACTGTTTGTTACTTGATTTTTAAATTTTAGAGATCAAGACATAAGGTATGTCGGCCTCCAGTTGTACTGTTGCCCCAAAACCTGCAAATGTGTAAACCTGGGTAGCAGGACTCAGTCCGCTCATTTATAAGCTGAAGATCATGATCTTTATGAGGCACCACCTCAGTATGTAAGTTATTATTATTTAACATTACTGTCTAAAAACATTTTTTAAATGTTGAATGAAAATCTATTTCCACATAACTCAGAATAACAGAATCTTCAAAGTGAAAGAAACCTCACAAATTATATAGACCGCTTTTATATTCTTCCTCCTACACTTTCTGAGACAGCCCATTTCATGCTTTGATAACATAGTTTTTAGAGAGTTGAAATGTGTCTCTCTTTTCATCTTTGTAATCTGCCCTTATCAGAGGCATCATTACCGTGACGCCTTTTTCTTTGGATTGTACCTCTTGCTCACCTTTAAAACTGAGATAATTCTCAAAGACATAATAAATTGCAATTTAAGGACACTTCCACCTCTTTTAAGTCTTATTCCCTTAAAAAACCGCTCACCAGGGTACCATAGCTCTGTTTTCCTGATATTAAATTTCCCCTCCCAATAATTCATATCCAGATGCTCTTCTCTTTCATGTCATGAATTCCAGGCTGACACAATCACTTTCTCTTCTGTTTTGGCTTATTTCTGAATTAGTAGTTTATTATTTTCACTGATCAGAATCAAGTCCATAATAACAAATTCCCTCTTTCCTTTCTATTCCTTCTGAGCAACCACATAACGAGCTGAAGTGCATCAGCAACCGTACATTTAACATAATTAGATCAATTCTTCTATTGATGAGAAATGTGCATATATTAATAGCCTACGTGAGAGAATTCCTGAAATGATGCATTAATTTTAATTTAGCATAACTGTGAAATTATCCTTTTCTGAATCTGGGAGATGTCCAGAACACAGAAAACTGAACGTGTTATAGTAAGATCAAGTGGTAGGAGGAGCCTCACGCTGAGTTAGGGAGATTTCTAAACACTTGCTTTAGTACAATCCTTGCCCAAATCTTGAATGACTGTTTTGTTTTTTTTCTCCCTATGGAACATTGGATCCAAAGATCTACACAGAATAAAGAAAAGTACAATTGTATTATGTAGCTAACACTGTGTGTATATAACATTAACTGCGTGGGGTACCATGGCAGCAGTTTAGAGTGAAGTTATGGAGGCTCACACTCTCCTCCTGCTGCCTCCTCTCCACATTACCAAGTGATGGATCATTTGAAGTCAAAAGTAAACTCTGTTGAGTTTCTATATCCAACTTAGGGTTGTACGAGAATTAATTATACCTTCCACTACTTTGCAAGGGATTGTCAACAATAAATTCTAATAAACAGGAGTAGAAAGATTTTATTCATGCCATCCTAAAGAAATTAGAACATAGTAGTGTTATTTAGCAATGCAGATGTTATATTATAGTGTTGTTTATATGAAAATAGATATGACATGGAGAGGTATATCAAATGAGCAGGAGAAAGATTTGAGCTGGGTTACTGTTTTGATTATGCATATTTATTCATAATGCAGAAGTCGCTCCATGGAACCTCTTCTCTGAAGATGGATTGCCTATTTTTGGAAGCCTTATTCTATTTTTTAAAATATTTAGATGTGTCAATACCACCCTGGTACAATATTTATGAGTGCCTTGTTTAAATTGTACCTTAATTGGTTTAGTCTGCAGAGTTGTAAGACATGATGCTAATACCCGGTAGCCAAGTGAGCGGAGGAGATAATGATGCTGCGCTGTCTGTTGGCTGCTGGGGAACAGGTTTGCTGTACATGGTCTGAAAACAGTAATTGCACTGTGACTCTGATTTGCTGTTTCGGGCACAATGTTGTTTTATCAGTAGATCACCTCATTTTCTATTATGATTACCTTGCCAGGACCACACCCCCGTGCCCATACTTTATTTTATGTACTCAACAGCAGTATGCTGAAGGATCTATGTGAAAAAATTGATTAAAGAATTAAAACAATTACATAACCTGCATTCACACATGCTCCGCATGCACCTACACACACATTCCCTCTCTCTCTTTCTTCTTCTCTCTCATCTCTCTCTCTCTCTCTCTCTCTCTGTGTGTGTGTGTGTGTGTGTGTGTGTGTGTGTCTTGCTTGAAATATTTATGTCATTGTGGTCAAAGTGATTTAGGGAGTACTTTGAATTATCGGTATCATGACCCAACCTTTCTTTCCCACACTGTTTATACACTGCACTGTCCCCTACCATTTTCATCCTCTGGTGGTTTCTGTATGAAAGCTAAAACAGATAGCAGGGCATCATTTTGTTTGAACTCAGGTGGGAGAAGTGGATACTCAACTCAAATTCTTCGCTGCTCCAAGCTTGTCCACATATGTCCACAGTGACAGCAAAATTCCAGAAGTACTGATTTTGGGCTTACAAATACAATTAAGCAGTAAGCAAATTTGCAAATATAGAATCCATGAATAATGAGGATGGATCATTTGTCATATTACTTTTGATGCTTCAAACACTGAACACAGTCCTTTGCTGGTAATAATTGCTCAATAAAGGTTTGTTGAATGAAAGCAGTCCCAGAATTAAAGAGCACTAGCTGGATTGATTTATTCCTCTTTTGCAGCATACTTCCAGTATGTTGGGAGGCACATAGGGAAGATGTTGAGAGCATGAACTCTGGAGATAAGATGAGCTGGATTCAAGTTCTCATTCTACAACACTTCCACCTCTATGATACTGGCCTCAGTTCCCTCCTCTATAAGGTGAAGGATAATAATAATACTGACCTTAGGGTGTTACTACAAGGATTAACTGAGTTGATATTGGAAGGAACTTTGAAAATGCTTGGTGCATCGTGCTGTATAGGTCTTTGATTAAAATAACAACAACAACAGAAAAAACAGCACCATGTTCTGAATATCTAGCATTGCAACAAACTATTTGTAATGTATTTTTGAAAAATAATATTTTTATAAGTTGCCATTTCCTGATCCTTATTGGAGATAAAAACATCTGCATTGCCTTCTTAATGAGAAGGTTAGGAAAGTATGATCAAATATGTATTATATGGTACAAATTTTAAAAAATGCAAAAGTTTACTGTATTCCCTATGCTGTATGTCTGGCCCTCTTCAAAGCTAGGATGTGGACCCTTGGGTCTGCCCTACACTACTCTGAAACTTGTACTTCATGGTTCACCCAGCACATGGACAGGTAGCAATTTTGTTGTGACTTTCTCACACTTAGTGGCTTTGAATAAGCTGACAGAGCTCACTGCTGCACTGCTGGGAAATAATCGTTTAGGGTCGAACAGTATACATTTCTTCCCTTTTCCACCAATCAACAGGTTGTAACTTAAGATAGAAACGAGGCCCCTGAGTTCATGCTGAAAATGGGGGAAAAAAGTAAGAAGTGATAGGTTGTCAGCTTCCCTGAAATGGCGCAAGGCGCCAGAACTGAAAAAAATTGCCTTGCAAAGAAGGCTTGGTAGCATTCAGATATTACCTACATCTGCTTTAATGATTCCATTTAAGCTGTCATTTTCTGCATTACCTTGCAGCATTCAAAAGCAACTATACTTACACGATCACAGCCAACGCATTGCCAGCATCACAAAGAGAGGGAGGAAAAAGAGAAAAGAAAATGGTGTATGATGTATTTCAAAGAACAGTTTCCTTGTAGAAAATTAACAGTAATTTTGAGACCACTCTTAAAGGGAAATAAAGTTTCTTCAGGGATTGAAAATAAAGTGCTGACACTGAATAAAAGAGAAGTAGAGAGACAGAATGAGAGCGAGAGAAAGAGAGGTTGAACTGATTCTCTTGTAGTTTTATTCTCCACCCTTTGCGATTTTCTTGCGATTTTCTTGCGATCACCACTGAACTGAATGACCAGGGACACCTGGTCATTCAGTTCAGTGGTGATCGCAAGAAAACCAGCGATGAAGTCACTCTGCTTTTATTCCCAGCATCATCAGTCCTAATGAAAAAAGAGGATTTTTTTATTTCCTGGGAATTTACTTGTCTACCTCTGAAACAGTGGCTGTGATTTCCAAGGGGTGTGAGGAGATTTTAGCCTTCCTTAGAAATCCCACAGTGACTTACTTACAGTCCATGAACGCAAATCACTTTGATTATGGCAATTTTGTTATGACTGGTCAACTATTCTGAATCGAATGCCACAATTTCTTCTCTAAATAGGCTTTATTTCTGAAGTTCCAGCTTGCACCTCACCACCGCTGCTGCTGATCTCTCCAGCCTGAGGACTGTTTTCTTCCTTTAAGTTCCTGTGGTTCTGCTTAACTGAACTCTGGGTCTGCACATTGAATGCTGAACTAGAGCAATTGTTTGTTTGCTTGTTTCTTTATCTGTGTTTATTTTTTATATCTCAAACCAAAATTTAATTTTATGAATTCCAAGTTATACTTGGGGCCACTCATGATTCCTGCACAGCATGTTTCAGGGATAAGGTATTTGGAACAATAATAATCTGTCTACTAATTTTTACTAAAGGTGAACTCCAAATTCACATGATCTATGGGGCTTTGTCTATTTATTTTTCTTGTACTGCTTCTCCTGTGCATTTACTTATTAGGGGATTCTGTCTACTTTAAGTTTCCAAGTGGTTTGAGAGTTATTATGTTAGTAATGCAGATGAACTTGAGCTATTAAGATTAAGAAAACTTGGTTTCATGGAAAGAATGCTGGTTAATGACTAAGCAAACTTGGCCCATCTGCCTGTGGTTTTCCAATGCAAGCCTCTTTTTTTGTTGTTTGTTTGTTTTTGAGATGGAGTCTGGTTCTGTCTCCCAGGTGGGAGTGCAGTGGCACGATCTAGGCTCACTACAACCTCCGCCTCCCAGGTTCAAGTGATTCTCCTGTCTCAGCCTCCCGAGTAGCTGGGATTACAGGTGTGAGCTTCCACACCTGCCAATTTTTTTGTGTGTTTTTAGTAGAGATAGGGTTTCACCATGTTGGCCAGGCTGGTCTCGATCTTCTGACCTCAAGTGATCCACTTGCCTTGGCCTTCCAATATGCTGGGATTACAGGTGTGAGTCATTGTGTCCAGCTGTAAGCCTCTTCTTTTAAGGGGTAATAGTGAAGTCATTTTTATGAGACCACAGAGGACCCATGCTTACACAAAGTGGGATTTCATAAGTCTCTTATTAATAAACAGATGCATGAATGGGTTAAACAAATCCATCATCTTGACCAATTCACTCAGTCACCTTTAGATTGTCTGAAATTATGAAGATGATGCTTAGTATCCTTTTAATGTGAGCTCCTGATTCAATGGGTTTATGCTCACATCTCAAAAGAAACCACTTCCAAATGCCTTTTTTTAGGGATAAATAATTTTAAAAAGAAAAAAAAAATTAGAGTTTCTGAAATATAATAGCTAGTATGGCCAGAAACAGAAGTAGAGGCAAGAAATGTTGTTTATTAATGTTCCTGAAAAAGTATTTTATTTCCTGGAAATTGAGAGGACCCTAGAAAGCATGGACTAGGGTTTAGTTGTGAATTTTAATAATCTTTCTCTCTTGACTGAACAGATCTTGTCTTAATTTGCTTTTGTATTCTAAGTGACACACATTGTCTAGAATATAGCAGGTGTTTAATATTTACTTTCTGAATAAATAAAGTGGGGCAAGAAGATAGCACTGTCAGAAAGGTAGGCCAGATGAAAGGAAGCAGAACGGCTGACAGAGAACACTTTGTCTGTGGTTCTGACTCTTCTTTTTCCAGACACACTTCTGTGTGGGACCTGAAGAGTAGGAAAGAGAAGGGAATACATTTTTGACTCCTGCTCAGTAACCCAGCCAGGCCCTGGCTCTAATCCCTTCTGTCTGGAATTCAAAAGATTGACTGCACACCTTGCTCCACATCCACCTTCCTACTTCTTATTAACTTGGCAGTCGTGTTGGAGAGAACCTGAAGGTAGAGTTGCCATGGTGGTGTTAATAATTGAATGCAGATGGTTTTACCTTTCACAAATATTTAGTTTTAGTACAAATTCTAGTACCAAGTCTAATAGATTCTGAGGCAAGATTTTATAAAAGTATTACTTAGTCAATAATTTATATAATATGTATTTATATCATATAATATATAATACGCACACATATATAAACACATATATAATATATAGCATATATAATAATAATATTAAATATATTTACATTATATAATATATAATATATACATATATAATATAATATATATATTTTTCCTCCTGAGGGTCAAATAAGTTTCAAATGGCAGCTTAAACACATTGAAATTCTCAATTTTCTGTATTTAGCATACAAAAATCCTGTGCACATCCCCACATTTCTCAAAGATATTTTCCCATAGAATTTTATTTTTTAACTAACGGTTTTGAGAGATAAGCATTCTATGCAGAATTCTTTGGGAAAATTTGTAGTAAGCCATTTCCCAGAGCTTATTCACAGAATGAAGGCTACAAGCCTCAATCCTGAAAATGATCTTGCATGGAACTGATAATGTTCTGATCCTTTTTTTTCCATTCCAGAATTCACACAGCATTATTCATCTCAAGGGACAAAAAAGTTGAACACTACTTCTCCTTCACCAAAACAAGAAAATACATTACAGGCGTGTGCAAGATCTTTGCAATCAAATCCCTCCCTTGCTTAATAACTACTTTAGTTATTGATAATATTGGGGACAATAACTCTCTAAACTGCATGCTCTACCATTTCTCAGAAGTCATATCTCTATTTTTTTCAGTTGCCTCAAAGCCGTTAATTAGTGAAGAAGTATATATTGGATGCAGTAATTTTCTAATAAAAACCACGGGTTTCTGAAGGAGTGGTTGCAGGCTGATCAAAATGTAATATTATGCTTCCTATAATCATGGCAGATCATTTGGTTAGTATCAACATTTAGACTTTAATTTTCTGCCATGGCTGAAAGGAAATTTCAAACAAATGTGGTAGAAGCTCTGGAGGCTCTATACGCCATAGGTGTTTAATCATCAGGCATGCTCTTGGGGAATAACATTGCCGGCTGGCCAGGCCGGTGTCTACAGATGGGGAAAAACTAGTAGCGGGGAGAGGCAGGTTAGAAGATATCAAAATCTGGACAAGCTCCAAAGAAAATCTCATCTCTCATTTCACACCTTTGCTATCTGCTGTCAGTCTCTCCCCAGAAAGCATTATTACTTTGCAGTGCTCAACAGGGGTTGATGGGCAACCTCGATGTTTCCCCTCAGCTTCACCGCCTTGCGGATGGACTTCTTCATTAAAAACCACACAGCAGTTCTCCTGGATTAATGGGAATAAATATAGCTACTGAAAGAGGGGAAACACTTTCCTGTCCATGAAGATATTACATCCAAGAGACTAAAGGAAAACCTGTTAATGGAGAATCGCACTTTGGTTTAATTACACAAATGTTAAAATAATGTAACTGAAGCGCCTTAGAAATACATTTATCCACCATGCAATGCTTCAGAGCATGCTTTATCTTTTTATGTTTAGTGTACATGATCAAGAAAGAACCAACAAAAGAATAATTTCTGAGTAATTTGGGAAACTGGGACAGGTTTGGGTTTGAAAGATGTTTCACAAAGTGTCTTGCATTTGGAAGGAATCATCAAAGGTGTTTTGTGAGCAATTATACGTAAAATCCTTTTTCTTTACCTGTATGTTCTTCAAAGGCACCTGGGATTAAAATAAATAATAAATTTTAGGGAAGCTTGAAACTGTGTCCAATTATCTTCTCCAACACCATACAGTGTGAAGACTGCTGTACATTTGGACTGAAAAGTATACCGTATTTATAGTGTGACTTGAAGAAGATCTGGAAATCTCCTCTGACTGACTGAATATTCTTTACAAGCTTTTCTTCTCCACCCTTAAGCCCCATCCTGTTGAATTTATAATATTATTAATACAATGCTGATTTATTACAAATTGTTTCCAAAACAATTTGCATAAAATGCCAATCTCTCAAAATATTCTCCTCAAAACATACTTGATTGCATATTTCTTTCCATTATTATTTACTTTGTGTTTTTATATGTGACCCATTCCTTATTTTCCTGGTATATTTCTCCTGTGTCTATGAGTAGTGTTTGCTATGCTTATGGTAAATACTGGCGGATTGATACAAATACTATGTGTTTATTATTAACATAATGGGCTGTGGGTGCTATTGCTTCTAAGAAATCTATAATAATTTAGCAAAGGGAGGGCTAATAAAGCTTACTTCCATAAAGCAATCTATAGATGGTACTTAATAAAACTTTATAGAACTAATTTTAGCTTTCTACAGGTATAGAAACTTCTAGGCACTGGGGAAGGAAAGATATAGTCATGAAAGGAGGGGGAGAGAAGCAGGAGATAGAATACATGGAGCTTCTAGAGCCAAGATAAGGAGGAGGACTGCTGAGTTGCACGGTACACCGGAGATCATCTTGGGTAGCACCTGACATTAGCTGTGAAGCTTAGAAAAGTGGCCTGCCTGTCTAATCTTCAGTTTCTTTCTTTTTAAAATAAAGTTACTAACAGCACAAACTGCATCGAGTTGTTGTGATAATTAAATAAAACAACCCAACTAACACATTTAGAAGAGTGCATAGCATCTTGTGAACAGTGAAAAATATTATCTGGCATCAGTTCTCTGAAGCTCAGGCTGATTCTGCTTTGCCAAACCATGTGTACATTTCAAACACCTTACGTCTGAACACTCAGGAGGCGGTCTGTAGCTCTCAGAACCCTGGATAAGAAAAGAAAATCTGCAAAGTTTGAGGAATCCTAGATTTTAAATCTAGTGCCCAGCTGCTACAGCTGATACTTCCTCTGTCTGCTAGGAGAAGGAAAGCATAGGTAAGAAATGGATTTAGAACTGCACTGAGTAGTTCCCAGGTTGGACAGTCACAGATGTGTTTATATTCACATCTAGATGATACATGGCTCATTACTTCAGGGTGAGAGGCTACTGGGTACATGTGCATCTGCTAATGAATCTGGACCTACTCTAGCAGACGGCCCAGACAGTTACTTGTTTTTTTTTTTTTTTTTTTTTTTTTTTTTTTTTTTTTTATGATGCGCTATGTATTTTGAGTAGAGTGAGAAAAAAAGAAAGAGAAGTATTTTGTTAATTGCCAACTAGTCTGAATAATTAATGTTGATAGTGTTCTCTAATCTCATTATTGTTAACATTGGAATAATAGTTAACATAGACTATTTTATATCTATAATCACATTTATCATAAAAAGAAAAGAAACTTTCATATTTTAAAAGGTGCATTTTTATACTTAGGTTAATAATGTTCATCTCATTGTTTTGCCACTTGTTGATATATATCACTCTTGGTAAACTTTTCTTGCTTAGATTGATTTGTGCCCTTCTAGTTTTGATCAGAATGAAAACTCTTTGTAAAAAGGGTGATACTATAGTATAAAAACATGTGGGGTTACGTGAGCCTGGGCTGAATTTTAGTTTCATTACTTACTATCTGTGTGACTTTGAACAAATTAGACTCATTAAGTCTCAGTTTTCTCATCTTCAGTATGAGAATGTTAATACTTATCTTTGGCTCTGTGCATTAGCTAGAACTAACCTATTGAAAATCCCTGAAACATAGCAAGCAATAAAAAAAAACCAGTCACTTTGTAGGCTTAATTCTGATTGTTCATTAGAGTAACTTTCATGCCACCCATCAAGGATGCCTGTTGAGTCCCACTAACATGGTTCTTGCATCTCTAAAAGTTAACCTCCAGCAGTGAATGTAGAATTGTAAGCAAGTAAGAGAATTGAATGTGATGAGTGCTGATTCTGACTTCAAAATGCATCTCAGACCTGTTTGCTTCTCTCCTTCTCTGGTGCCTCATCCAAGGTCAGGTAACCCACACATTTCACCTGAGCTTCTACGGTAACCTCCTAACCAGCCTCTTACTTATACCTTGGTCCTCTCCAGTGTGTTCTCCACTAGTGGTCAGAATCCTTTTTTAAAATTTAAATTTAAATCCAATTATGTCATTTCCTTGTGGAAGACCTGTGTGGAGCTCCCCATTGCACCTAGGGTAAAATCCAAAATCCTTATTAAAGGCTCCCTACTCACGGGTGACCCAGCCCTGCCTATCTTTCAGACTTCAGCTCTTGTCATGCTCCCACTCTCCCACTTCCTAAGTCACTCTGGCATTACGATTTCTCAAAGTCTGAGAAGTTCTTGCTTTCTTCTTGGCTTTCCACAGGTTATCTTCTGATACTTAATTCATTACTAGTTTCTTTCTCTGCTTAAGTATTACCCATTGCCTCTGAGAAGTATCTTTAGCACTTGATCTGTATATATCAAACCACGCTGTGATTATTCTCTCATTTTCTTCATAAAATTGATCATATTTGGCATTTATTTATTTATCTGACAATTGTTTTATTCTTGCTTCAGTAGATTTGAAATTCCATATGAGCAGGGACTATGTGTTTCTGGCATTCCACATGACTAGCACAATTACTGGCACATAGTAGGCATTCAATTGTTGAAATAAGAAACTAAATGTGAGTGCATCACAAATTAACCTATTCACCACTGATGAAAATTTAAGATGTTTGCAATTTCTTTCACTGTTAAAAACAATAATGCAATGAATTTCTTTAAACAGCTCATGAAGAACTATGCTGTTGTTCAATGGGATTGATGTTAGCCTCTTTTAGTTTCTGATGGTTGCTGACAATCCTTGGCATTACTTAGCTTACAAAAGTATCACTGTAAACTCTGCTTTTATCTATATTTGGTCTTCTCTCCTGTCTCTGTGTCCAGATTTTCTTATTCTTATAAGAATATCAGTCGTTGTATTAGGGTGCACACTAATCCACTATGACCTTATAATTTGATTGCATCTGCAAAGACTATTACCAAATAAAATTACATTTACAGATACTAGATCTACCCTCTTACAAACCTGAACATATATTTTGGGGGATACAATTCAATCCACAACATCGTCTTCCCCCACAAAAACAGTTGGCCTCTCAAAAATCTCTGAACACTTAGGACAATTTATCTTGTTAAACTCCAAGGCTAGGAACCCAGGACCCCAATCACCTCAGGAAAGGAACCAATGGTTTTCAATTATGAATGTCAAGCTGGCAGGAAAGGGCTGTGTCCAAGTGTCTGCCACATCATACTGCAATTGTTTGCTGTCTCCTATTCATGCTGCAAAAGATCTGGTGTTTCCCGGTGTCTGATTTGTGGTCCTGCTAAATCTCTGTGCATTGTCCTAGAATGAAGAGACCACAGGGGACCCACTACACACCACTCCTACTGCCTCTGTCTCTGGGAGTTTTTGCCAATTTCAGGGTGCAGTTAGTTGTAGGGTCTGCTTGGTCATGTGCCCTTGTTTTTATAATACTTTTCTTCAGGAAGATAATTCCAAGCCCCATATAATTATTGCAACCAGAACTGGTTACCTAGATAAGCCCACTCAGTATTGATAGGATTTTCTTTGGCTGTACATGAAAAGAAACAAGATTTGCATGCCACCGACATCAGATCAATACACGATGGAATAAGGACAGAATTAGGTTAATTAAAACTCCTATTTGGAGAAAGAATGAAATAGAAAACACACAGATGTCACTGGCCCACAGTGAACTACAATTTTCTGGGCCTAGTGTTTGGCACTGTCTGCTCTGGCAGTGGGGAAGTCCCCTGATGAGACTCTATGATCCTGCCTGCCCTCTGAGAGTGTTTTCTTTATTCGTTTATCTTCATTGCTCCTGGACACCATTCCCTGGAGAGAGGGTCTCTTCCTGTTCATTATTCTCCCTGCCGCATTTGAGGTAGACATTGGAAAATACGTCCTTCTTAAGGCTGTGGAAATTTCAGAGCCCATTTATAAGGCTGGGGTCATAAGGATTGCTTTAAATCTTTAGTACTCATGGGATTTACTGGTTTATGGTTTCCATAGCAACACAATTTCATTGAAAACCTAGTAGGTTTCTGGTCTATTTGCCTAAAGTCAGTTGTTTCACAGGCCGGTAACTGCAGTGCCCAAGGTTCTTTCCTAGATATAGCCCAAATGTGCTTTTATTTTTATTTTTACTTTTTCTTTCTAGTCATGTCTCCCACTTTTGGTTTAATGGCAGCCACCTTGAAGCTATTTGATTATTTTTGTTGATCTATTCATTTATTTATTTATTTTTAGTGGTAAGAACATATGAGATCTATCTCTTGAAAAATTTTAAGCATGCAATATTGTTATCTATAGGTTCAATGTCGTACTGCAGATCTCTATAACTTATTTATCTTGCATAGTTGAAATTTTATACTCTTTGATTAGCAATCTCATTTCCTCTCACCGTCTTTTTCTAGTACTAAGTCCCTGATAACCACAAATCTATTCTTTGCTTCTGTGAATGGACCTATTTTAGATTCTTCCTGTAAGTGGAATCATGCAGTATTTAATGTTTGGTGACTGACTTATTTTGCTTAGCAAAATGTCTTCCAGGTTCATCCATGTAGTTGCATATTGCAGGATTTTTTTCTTTTTTCTTTTTAATATAATGTTTTTTCCCACAAAGCTGAATTTTAGTGAGACTCGATTGTTCAAAGACTTAGTTTTTTGTTTTTTTTTTTAATCCTGTCCCTTGGGGCATAGAAGATGTTAATTTTTGTAACATTTCAAAATGCCATATTGCTGGACTCTATTACCTTTTCTTTATTTTTATAAGCTGGTCAGTTTTCTCTTGAACTCATCCATTTATTGTAATACTTAGTCAAATTTAGCAATAACTGCAAACACATTCCAACACCCTACTCTCTTTCCAACCATCTTCCTTAGAGCCACAGGCTCAGAAGGTATAATAAGATCTTCCTTCCAGTTTATTGCATCTGTTGATGCTGCATAACATAAACTGCCACCTTTCCAGCCTCTGGTAGCAGCTTCACTATTATCTGCTACCTGACTGCTAAGCCAATGAGCACATTTTTGGTTTTGTTATAATAGCACTCCATTTCAATGGATTACTCCATACAGGGTAATCAATGCTAGTGGTTGTAACAAAATCTCCTGGTATTCAGTGGCTTAATGTTAACAGTTTATTTCTTACTCTTGATTGGCATGGGGATGTATGGTACAAGATCTATGTGGGCAGTCAGGAACTCAGGACTCTACCATCTTTCATCACTGCTATCTTCAACCTGTGATCTCTAAACTCTCCACTGAAGGAGGAGAGAAGGACTACTCGCTCTCAGCGACCTCAGCTGGAGGTGACCCATCAGTTCTCCTTACACACCTCCGCTTCACTGAGACACATGGACTGGGAAATATAGTTTAACAGTGTGCTCAGAAAGAGGAGATTGGATTGCTGAGCATCTAGAATGGTCTCTGCCAGTGATCTATTTATTTCACTTATAGTAAGAGTAATTTTGTCCACAGTCATTTCTTTCTTTTGCTGTTGTTTTGCTTTGTTTTGAGATGGAGACTTGCTCTGTCTCCTAGAGTGGAGTGCAGTGGCACGATCTCGGCTCACTACAACCTCTGCCTTCTGGGCTCAAGTGATTTTCCTGCCTCAGACTCCCAAGTAGCTGGGATGACAAGCATGCACCACTATGCCCAGCTAATTTTCATACTTTTAGTAGAGACAGGGTTTCACCATGTTGGCCAGGTTGGCCTTGAACTCCTTTCCACCTACCTTGGCCTTCCAAAGTGTTGGGATTACAGGCATGAGCCACTGCCCCCAGCTGCCTCCAGTCATTTCTGAAGAGGACATTGGTATAAAAGTAGAGGAAGATGTGTAGAGAGAATCAAAGAACCTACATTGAGTCCACCCAAATTTCAATACAATCAGCACTTTTTGAGCACTCAGTGTGTTCCTATCTCTTGTCTAGGTGGTCTTAATTTTAGCACACCTTTTCTAGTACAGCAGATCTAAGCGCTACTAGAAACTAAACAGGTACGGCACTTTATGATTATGCCACTTGGTGTGTCATTGTTTTGTGACAATAAATAAATCTCACCAAGGTGTCAGGATAATTTTCTATCAAAAGGGAAACTTCTTCAATAGATTTTCTATTCTCTAATTCACTAAACTATTAACCCTGTATGTAAAGGAAAACACAAATATTATTTCTTAATAAAATCCCTTTTAGGCTCAGTTATATCTGTTTCTTGCCCTGAGGATATAGCATGTAATGCCCAGGTACTGGGGCATTATGATAACCAGATACTCACTGGTTGAAGCTGAGCTGAATAATGCATGAGCTCAGCGTCACTCCATAACCTCCCTGCTCTCATTGAGTGAAGTGCTTTGCTTTTCAAAACCTCCTTTGGGAGGCTTCACAAACAACAGCTATTTAGCTCACAGATTCCAGAGATGACAGACAGTAGCCTTTTCCTGCAGGTATAGATAACCTACCTTCTAATGGTGAAAATCTGATTATCGGCAACCTCCCTGCAAATGACTCTGTCCCAAATCAAATAAAATTTGGAGATATTCAAAACCAAATGAAAAAGAACTGAGAGTGTAGCCAAATTAATGCTAACCTCTATTAGCACAGCACAGAAACCAGTATACTTATTAAGAGGCACATTTGAGCGATTTGGGGTTAAGAACTATGCTTTGCTGATTTTGAAAGAGAGGAAGGAAGGAAGGAAGGGAGGAATAAAAAAAAGCCCAGGCAGCTGCCCTAGTTTCTAGTAGGACACAAGAGTATTTACTCAGCACAGAGTCAGTCAGAGCTAATAGTTCTGAATGCTTCTGATTGGCCTCCGGGTTGGGAAGGACGAATTTTGGCATGAGCAGGGAGGTGTGCCCACCTGAGAGTGGGCAGCTCTTCTCAGATGGCCTTTCCGACATCTACCCTCTTCCTCCACAGAGCATGTGTGTGCACTTCCAAAGCTCAAGAGCTTGGATCAATAGCTAAAAGTTTGGCAGTTTATGAAATCTTCTAAATTGGAATAAAAACATCTCCCTGGGTATCCTGCAATGCTAGTAAATGGAAAGAAAACATCTGAGTGAAGGCAAAGCATTCCCTAGACCTTCATCTTATTTACACTCAGATGTAATCCAAAATTAACACTTGCTCCAGACACCCAGCCTATTAGCGCCCCGGAATGATTCTTCAGCTTCAACGAGAAGGGCAGTGGCTGGGGGCCGGGGCGAGTGGTGAGGGGCTCCCTCACTTGGAATCCCACCCTAGTAACCCAACAAGAGAGGCGCATTACCATTTAATTATAATGACAGAGCAGATGTGATAACAAGGTTGTCTTCTCTGGCTCTGTTCCTGATGTCACCACAAGGGTTTCCAGTTGTTGCTCTTTTTCATTTTGTGCTTCCTCATTAATCTCAGCTCCTCCAGCTGCTTCCCGCTCGCTCGTCTCCCTGACAAGTTTGACCGGCCTTGGTGTGAGGCGCTTACGGCCTTTCAGAAAAGTGGCTGTGTGGGACTGGGCCTTTGCTGAGCTTGGTTCCAGCCATCTGTGCTTTCCTGCAGGCCACCATGCTCCCCTCAAAGCCCTGTGACTTCACCTTCACCAAATTATTGCATTAAAGAAAATGATATTGCAAACCCAAATGATCCCATTGTCGCATTCATGAAAGAGCATTTTCTTTTAATTTTGTGACTGTTACTTGGCATTTGCTGCTCATTATTTTCCTGACTGCCTCAAAGCTCTCTCCTTGTTCTTTTGTCTATTTTCTTAACTCCCAACTTGAATACAGATATAATCATTTAATTTTTCCAAAGCTCAGGCTTATGAGATCCAAAATTAAGTAGAGAGTAACGGTTTCATTAGTTTGACATGGGCTCGAATTTGGTATCTCCTCCTGTAAGAGTCAAAACTGAGCATTAGGTTGATTTTGGTAAAGTTTGGTTTAAATAGTTCACAAAATGTACAGTGTTTGAAATTTCAATTAAAACCGGGCATATGCATTTTCCCCCCGTTTTTTTTTTTTGTTGTTGTTATCTAGCCTTTGTTCAACAAACAGTTTCTTTAGCAAATTTGAAATAAGCAGCTGTATGTAAGCCTTTCAATAAGTGAGAACTTGTGTCTTATTCATCTTTTTATACTTAGTGATGTACTTAGACATAATAACAATTCAATAAATGATGGATGATAACTAGCAAAAATGCTGCGTGGGAAAGCTCCACAGAGACCTTGTTTCATCTGATAAGAAAAGTCTTACTATTTCGCAACAGTTTGGTGTAATAAACCACCTTCTGCTACATAATACACAGATGAAAAAATAAATTCAGTCTATTAGTAATTTACCTGGGCTGAGTTACTACTTCTGCTAGGGGAAGAAGTGGGTGAAACAAAATGGGAAGACACTTGTGAGTATCTACTGTGTGCTTGCATAGTGTGAGGAAGCACTTTGCATGCATTATCCATTCAATTCTCACAACCTCCCACCATTGTAGGTATTATTCGTCTCTCCAGTTTTTCAGATGAGGAATCAGAAGCTCAGAGAGATTGATATACTTGCTTAGCAGCACGAAGGTAGAAGTGGTACTCACATTCAGACCCAATTCTTTTCAAAGCTTTTTTATTTTTCAAATTTTTTTCCATTTGCATCACTCATTTTCAATAAATACCATCTTCCCAAATTATCCTCTTCAGGACATAGAGGAAAAGATGGATTTCCCTGCATAAAGTCAGTTTCTGCAGTGAGTTCTGGGCTTTGAGAAGGTGAAAAGTGAAAAGAAGCATCTGAAAGGTTAGCACATGTCCTGTAGTGTGACTCATTTATTTTCTGGCAAATCAAATGGCCATCCTTTTCCAAATGAATTCTGTGTGTTACACTGTTGTGGCTGAAGATGAATGCAATGGGAAGAGCCACATTTGAAGACGAAATTATGATTTAAAGGCCTTACGATCACTGTTTCGTAGGACTGTCTTTTGCTGCATGTGTAGTTAAGGTCTGAATGCAGACACATCTCTCATATTCAGGGGGCGAGCCAAGGAGACAAAGTGGAAGTCCTCAGCATTCACAGGTGAGCTTTCCTTCTTCAAATCCTGTGCTTGCTCTTTAAGCTGGAGTTGCAGTTGTACCCAGCAGGCACACCAGACTGCAACATTGCTGATCTGATTCCAGCTGTCTTCTTGATCGATCTCGACTAGATCAATACAGAACACTCATACCAGAGGTCATTCCTTAAAGGTATACATTGAAGTCAAATAAAAGAAAACATTATTATACATAGAAATTGAAAAGGTTACATATTTTAGACACAATGCCATCACTGTAGAGTTAAAACATATAAATAATTTCAGGGAGTGAAATGTATTTACAGGGACATGTAAATCCATAGATAGTTACTATCAATTCCTGCTAGGGAATGTCATCCAAAGATGCAATCAATTTGCTGATTGTAGATCAAGGTCAGGTGTGATGTTCTTGTGTTTGAGTATTAGGTATCCAGGTATCAATGATTACACATCCACAGAGCTATACGGTTACAGGACTTTCCGCAGAGAGATGGGGGAGAGGGAGGGACAAGCCAGGAACAGAACCACTTAACCCATTTCAAGTTTATTGTTGTTCTAGTGGTGTGGCTCTTGGTAATTTATGAGACTGTCTGTGGGGTTCAGGAGCTCTTGAGACCTCCCGTCTAATAAAATAGCCATGTCGTTTTTCCTGAGTGAAGGGACCAACATATATCAAGAAGCGCAATTTGTTTGATATCCTTTTGTACAGGGAAAGGAAAGGTTGTGGCATTTGTAGGTTAGTAAAAAGAGGGAGGAAGTAAAGGTATATAGGTATGTTGAGAGAGACCTCACAATTGAAAGTACATAAAGGTCCTTTTGTGTTTAACATCTTGAAGGCATACTACATTACATAAAGAATACTGAAGTTTCAAGTTGGAGCTGTCAGTTTAAAGACTTAAATGCAGCCCATCACGTATTATTTCAGGTTTTAAAGATACCAAAAAAACTCTTTCAAAGATATACAAAAACAGTTCTTTCTTTTTAATAATTGGTTAAGCTACTCTTTATGAAGAGGTAAGCCACTCTGCTTTTCCTGAGCAATAAAGTCGTGACTCTGATTATGAGAGAAAGCATTCTGAAGAGTCTGCATTTACAGTGAGTGAGTTGCCCTTTTATAATAAAATTCCACAAAGAGAGATTTTGTAATTGCATATTAGGTAATTTTGTCCAGAGGCTATGTCCCTGAGTGAGCATTCAGACTTACCACTCAGCTACCCGAGGAAGTAAAGAATCATTTAGTCTCTTGTTAAAGTTATAAAATTATGATTTTTACTCCATAAAGTTAAACCTGTTCTATGTGAATTAAGGATTCAAATATTAAAGTATCCATGATCATAGGCAACAGCTAGACCTGGATAGTTTGATACAGAATATAAAACTAGTAAGCATTTCTGTATGTACTTGTGAGGTATGAGTGTGCTTGTGTGTATGTGCACATGTGAATGTGTTTGTGAGATACCGAGGTTATAAGGCTGAGGATTCAAGGGAATACGAGCCTAACTGGGTCTGTCACTTGGCATATGGGATTCTAATGAGGAAAATTGAGATTATATGACTAAAAACTGGGAGTTTCTGGTCAACAGGACATAAATGAATGAATGAATGAAACATAAATGAATGATACACTAGTACGAATGAATGCATATTGAACCATGGGCTCTTGTAACAGCTTATTGATGGCAATGGCATGCATTCAATACATGGAAAGATACAGAATAGTTTTATTCAAAAGGCATTTCTTCTCTGGCTGGAGCATCTCTCAACAGTGCTGGGAGTTTTGTTAATGCACATTTCAGAGTAAAACGGTCAAATTCTTTATAACTCTGGTCTTTTCAGCTAATTCCTTCAGGGGTTCCATGCTAATAGCAGCGTGGAATTATGGGGGAGTGATTATATGAAAAGCCCAAAATTGCATTCTTCTCAAGGGTCCCTAGAAATGGACACCCCTGGCATTGGGCTGAGTACTAGCCAGTAACTTACTTGAAGCTCAGACAACTTTGTAATAATTCTTCCAACTGTCTGACTCAATAGCAGTCTTCAGAATGTATTTTTCATCGATGACAGTTGCAGCTTTCAATCCTAGATTGGATTTCTCCCTGTCCTCCCAGAAGATGTTTTAGTGATGTTCCAGCTTTAGCATATGATTGGTAAGGCCTTGAAATAAATCCCCAGCTAACAGAAAGGCATGGTAGGACAGGTGTAGGAAAGGACATTAACATTCACTAATAAATCTAATATCTTGCTAACATTGTTTTTGAGAAAGGAGGCATTTGTTCTTCATTTCTTCATTCTTTCTCAGTTTCTTAACTCTCTCTCTTCTATTTTTATTGTCATTTCTTTGTGGAAAGAGTTAATCAGGTCTTCCTTCACTATTCTGAAATTTGTGATGTCTGGTTGCTCTCTGTCAGAGAACTAATTTTTACATCTGAGGCAGTATAGTTGCTGCCATGAACTTCACAAGGTATGGTTGTCCTCGTTGACAAGAACTTACTGGACCTTGGGCAAAAGCCTCTCCTGCTGAGGCCTTAGTTTTTGTTATCATAAAAAACCCTAGTTTGTCTTTCAGCCACCTAACCAGTAAAGAAGAAACTGGTAAATCAAACTTGAGAATTTTGAACAAATGAGAACACATAGAGTGAAAAAAACACAACTCACAATTATATTCAAAGCAATGATCAATGAGTGAAAGTTTATAGAGAAAAGCAAAAGGCAAAGCAGAATCAGAAATGTTAGGGAGATGGGAAAACAAACAGAAGAGATGCATTGAGACAAAGGAGAAAGAAAACGAGTGAGTAAGCATATGGGTAGGAGAGGAGCAGAGAAGAATGAGAAGCAAGACTTTCTGCAGCAGAAACTTTCGAAGTTCCTTGGGATCGTGGGAACTCTCTTGGTCACAGAGCGACAGTCAGCTTGGCCAGTGAGTCACATATGACCAGACAACACCAATTCTTCTGGGGCTTCAATTAACTGAACTCTTTAGGGCTATGCATAGGTGAAAGTTGACAGACCAATTCTACCTTTTTAAAATGTCTCCCCAGGGACCTCCCTGACTTCCTGATATTCTGAACAGAGGTATTAGACAAAGGCAGGGGTGGTGTCTTCTGAAGATTCCATAACAATTCTGATAATTGCCTGAGAGTCCTCAAAGTTTTTCATTAACTTTAGTGCAGATCCAACGATAAGTCTGGGCAGTAAGAGTGGAGATGCTGAGTATATGGTGGGCACTGTCTTTTTATAAAGTCACAACCTGGGGAAAGCAAGTTTAGATGTATGACAAAAGTGGAAGACTTTGTGTGTGTATGTGTGTGAATCTGTATGCATGCACACTCATAAATGTGTTTTTAATTAAAAACTAAAAGAAGAGAGTATTATGCTTTTGAGAAATCAGGAATATCGTCATGGAGGAGGCATAACATGAGAAAAATATGTACAGTTTAAACGGATGGAGAGATCCGAGGTGGGACATTCATCCGGATGAGAAAGGTAGGAATAAACTCGAAGGCATGAAAAGTCATGGTATGCACAAGTGTCAGCTGGGAAACCCTGATTATACCAAAATCAAGTAAAAAGTCTCAGATGAGGAAAGGCTTTACATATCAGGATGACAGATTGTTGTCCTGAGCACATAGGCTAACAGCAGCCTGTGATTTGGTGCTGGATCCAAAGCTGGAGAGCATGCCTTTTCTCTCTTAGTACAGCTTGCTTTGCATTTCACAAACAGTTTCCAATTCATTTCTGCTTTCGTTGTAGAAAAGGTCCTTTCTTTGATGTATAGGTTAACGTTATGTGTTCAACTCTATTGATTTTGAGATCTGTGGGTGACGGCTACCCAAAGTTGTGAATTTTTTAGATTTAGTCAATTACACTCTGTCAGTGACCACTGTATTCAGTTACAAATAGTACAAAACTTGATTACGGATGCTTATTATGCAAATAGAGTTGAATTTTTCTCACACAACAAAATATCTAGAGTTAAGCATGTCTAGGGTCAGTGGTTTAGTGATGTTGGGATTGAATTCTCTGTGATTCTCTTAGCTTTTCCCTTATTGTTTCAAGCTGACATTAGCCATTATACCCACAATCAAGTTAGAAAAATAAAGAAAAGAGAATGCCAAGATTAGGCCCAAAAGTCTTGCTTCTTCCTTAGTTGATGAGAAAGCTGGGAAATGTAGCATTTGGCTTCCTGCCAGTTCAGTGAGGTATGGAATGGAAATGGAGAAAAACGACTGAAATAGTTTTTTTTTGTTGTTGCCAAAAATACCTGCTATGATCATCTGGGTATTTAACTAATGATTAAAAGCTTTGTTGTATCTTTTAAATGTGAAAGTACCTGCAAACACAAAGCCTATGGTAGCTCCCAGATGTCCAGATATTAGCTTTATGTACAACCAACTGAATTTTTCAACTTTCATCTAAGGTTTATAATTTCAAATAACTTTATAAACGTTCACATTTCCCTTGTGTATCTATTTTTTTGATGAAACACTGTAATGCCACATATATGATTTCTTCCAGGAAGCTGATCGATTTTACAGTACATTGTTTTTCCAGCAATTTTCTGTCATGATGGTGATTATCAACATCTTTCTAATCATCAACATTTAATTGTGCTCTTGACATGTAGGGTCTCTATTTATCTCTCATTTTCATAATACTTGAAAGCAGTTATTGTTATCCCCTTTTTAAAAATAAGGAAGCTAAGGCTCAGCTAAAAGTAAAATGACTTGTACAAGGGGTCACTTAGCTGGACAGTGGCAGAGTGAATTCAAAACTACTTCTGTCCATTCCAAAGCCTGTTTTGTTTTGTTTTCAGAGGGCTGCACTGATTTTCCTGTGCCATTTAAGGAAGTTTGTATTTATCTACTTCCCAGGTCCTGTTTGGGAAAACTATAACCATGAAATCACGTATTATTTGCACACTATCTCAACTTTGGGTAATGCCTATAAAAGGCTGATCCAAAGATTGCAAAAATTGAAGCTATGCTAGATGAGTCTTTCTGCAATCATAAGGCAGATGATAGTGATTAGAGTTTTAATAACTTTAACTTTTCTCCCTATTGTCTGTCCTAGCTGCTTTGTTCTAAATGTCCAGTTTTTATTTATGACGAGATTCTTCATGTCCACCTTTAATTTGACTTTTGATTTGAAGGGACTAGTCAAACGTGTTTCTATCAGTGAACTGCAATGGTATATCTGAAGCAGTGGTGCTCATCACTGACTACATATTAATATCACCTTGGAAGCTTGAAAAAATATGAAAGCCCATGCCAATCCATAGAGATTCTGATTTAATTGGTGTGAAGTGCGACTCAGGCATCAGTGTTTTCCTTTTTGTTGTTGTTGCCGTTGTTTTGCTGTGTTTTGTTTAATTTTTTCTAGCTCCCTCTGGTGATGTTAATGCTCAGCTTGAGTAGAAAACCACTGGCCTAGATGATTAATAGGGGTACTAATGGAGGGAAGGAATGAGAGAGCTCCAGAGTGAGTGGTCCTCAAACCTTTTGTTCTATAGACCATTTTATGGTGGTGTTGAAGGGAATAGGTCTCTTCAGAGTTAGTAGAGATAATTGCATTGCTGCTGTTGATGAGACATCAATGAGTGAAAGGATAAGTAAATGAGTAACGAGAGGAAGGTTTTGTGCAGAGAGCAACTTCACTGTGTGTTTCCATGACGCTTTTATGGTTTTTAAAGTACCATCATCAAAATTTACCAATGGAAAAAAATGAAAATCCTTCGGGAATAAATACCTTAAATAGACTATGTTTTAGTTAGTGGCAAACTTGAGTTAGAACATTAGTCTGCTAAGATCTAGTCCAGATTCTTTCTCTCTTATTCTGGAAATCCTGGAGGACACCCCCATATGGTGACCACCCTCTATGGACATTTCTGAGAGATCTCACTGAATGTACAGGTTTGTATTCTGGGGCAAAAATAATCAATTTGATTTGGTCCCCAGGTTTTATTCTGCATGCTCTCTGTTCTGCACGTTTTTCTCAGAGCAGTGAGAGAAGGCTGTTGTGTGCTTTAATTCAATGCCGTGCTAGTGTAGAGGTTTGTTGTGGCTACTTCCAGTGCTGTAGGCCTAATGCATTTCCTTTTTGTTTGGTGGCAGATGCCCTTTTTTATTTCGCAAGACTCTTTTCTTATACTTTGTTTTTTCCATTTTAAAGTTTGATCCATCTGAAATCTATACATTATTTCACGGACATCAGTGGCTTTTTCCCATGTTAAATTATTTAATGACGTTGTTTTATTGAAGGCTTCAGATTAGGTGCTGACACTTATTGGCAGAAAGAAACACATTTTCCCATTGGGATAAACCATATTTTTTTTTATTAGAGGAAAGAACAACTAAATTGAATTTCTGTCTTTTAAATCTTAGCTGTGGCAAATGAAGACATCGGGTACTTTCAATGACAACTTACCTTTGTATCAAATTAAGCATCATTCACCCAACATATTTTCCTCTCCTTTCTCCCTTCTTCTCCTTGTTTCCTTTAGCTTTCTTCTCCCCTTCCACTTCTTCTTCCTTCATTCCTTTATCCCCTCCATCTCTCCGGAATTTGATCTCTCTCCCATTGGCCTAAGCATTGGATAAAGAGATCCTCAGCTGTTTGAAAGGAGTGAAGTGCTATGTACTGAAGAGCCTGGAAACTGGGAATAAAAATTAGCAGTGATATCCAGAGCCTGAAAACTGGGGGTAAAAATTGGCAGTCTGGAATAGCATACTTTTTGATGCCAAGTTTAAATGGGGCCAGATGAGTTGGGCATAGCTGAGGGGGTCTGAAACATGCTGCCAGCAAAGAGGGGAGGAGGATTGGAAAGGAGAGATCAGGAGGAATTTTCTCATTTATCATTACAATACCAGAGGCTCCTAGAGCCATCTGGGTGTGCTTGAAGTTGTAAAAGGGTAGCTTGGGGTGGGCCTGGCGAATTTCACATCTGTAATCCCAGAACTTTGGGAGGCCAAGGTGGCTGGATCACGAGGTCAGGAGTTCAAGACCAGCCTGGCCAACATGGTAAAACCTCATCTCTACTAAAAATACAAAAATTAACCAAGTGTAATAGTTCATGCCTGTAGTCTCAACTTCTCGGGAGGCTGAGGCAAGAGAATTGCTTGAACCTGGGAGGTGGAGGTTGCAGTGAGCCTAGATCATGCCACTTGCACTCCAGCCCCAGCAACAGAGGGTAGCTTGGTGAAGGACAACCAGGCAAGGCTACCTCCTGTGGTGGGAGTGTATGTACTCTGAGCAAAAGTGCCTGGCAGTGGCTAAGCAGGGACTGAATGCCAGCCACTCTTGCTTGCTAAGGTGGGCTATAGCCCTGGAAGGGGAGGGTCTTTGTTTTGGCAGAAGGGTCATATGGGCATCCCTATCCAGGCCCATACCTTGAACAGCCAGGATCTCCTAATTAGTAACAGTGAGGCTCAAGACCAGGAACCAAGACCCTGGACTCTAAGACCACCCTCAAGTGTTTCTTCCACTTGCTGCTGCCCACTAGGCATCACAGAGCAATTACAAAAAGGATGCAAGGCAAAGAACCTAAACTCTTCTCTCAATACGGTTTGAGGAGACTTCCTCAGAAATTTCTTTTGGAGAACATAGCACTCTTGTGGAAAGCAGGCATTTTCTCTGCCTGATTTAACCAAACACTTTTTGACCACACTTTGCTAAAGACAGCGCTTGACTGCCAGGCTACAAGCACTTCACTGGGATTGCTCAGAACTTGCTTAGCCATGGGTGTAGTAATTGGACTCAATTATTCATTCCCAACAAATGAGCCAAGTAACTGGGAGTACATGGGGTAGAAGTGGGGGGGTCATTGCCTCAGAATTGACAGGCAAGACAAATGAAAAAATTCTTGGATGTAAGGAAAATTGAGTATTTCAGGGAAGGATGTGTGGTGTTTGTTTTGAAACCCTCATCTATCTAGACTTAGAGGAAAAAAGAGGAACTGGAAAGAGATGAGCTGAGAATGTTCCACATGGTATATCTGTTTAGCACAATGAATTATAGTCAGATTTACAGCCAAAAAATAAGCTTACTTCAGACACTGATTTGGAGGCTGGAATTAGGAGATCTGTGACCCAGTAGCTGCATCCTCTCTGTAGACATTAGGTTTCTTATCTGTAACATAACATGTACTGTGTTCATGGAGCTACAGTGGTGAGGTGGGGACGATACCTACTTTGACTGCCTTGCCGAAGCATGAAGAAACTCAATTGAGAAAATGCATACAAAAGATCATTGCAAAATGTAGCACATTTCTGTGCAAATAGAGGCATTTTTATGGCTTTCTATATATATATATTTTTTCCTTGTCTCTTTTCTAAGCCCTCTCCTCCTGTGTTCTCTCTTCTTTGCTCAACATTTTCTCGTTTCATGTAAGGCAATATCTGCCTGTGAGGAGTGAGTCACAGACAGATCGTAGAGTTGTCATAGAACTCTTAGAGAGCTCATCAGGAGAAGGAAATGTTGGGACCAGTTGGACCAGCTTCGTTTATGTGAGGGACTACAGAGGAAAGTTGTGCATGCATTTATAAATAAACCCATTCATCAAATATTCACAGAGGACCCGTTGTATTATAGGATTTGCACTAGACAGGCAGGATGTGGTGATGAATAATATACGGTCATCCTCATGTAGACGTCAGTCTGTCACTTCTGGAAAGTCTTCCTGGAAATAAAAATAGTCATATATCCTCCCCAAATCTAGAAATTTTGGAAACTATGAGGCACCTTCTAAGCACAATATGTGTGTGGTTTTGAAGGGGTAGATTTCCCCCCACCAGATGTAAAAATGACTACCTATGTTGGAAGTGCCTTTCGTATTTTTTGCCTTTGTTTTCCTTTCTCTGCCGGGAAGCAGAACACTGATAACTCATGCATTTTGGGAGTGAACCTATGATTTAAAAAATTTTCTTTGGAAGTCAATTAGCCACTGGGTTGGGTCAAACTGAGGAGACAAAACTGTTGCCAAAATGCTAACCAGGTTATGAGCTACTTAATTACATGGTCAACCAAAGAGCAAAAGGTTAGAGCATGTGTGAGACCAGATAGGAAGGAAGTTGGATGAATGATGTGAAGGAAAAACCATAAAATACCAGGTGAGGCGGGGTGTGTAGGAAATGAGAGGAGTGTGTGTTAGGATGTAAATGAGTCTGCTGTGGCTAGGATGACTCTTTAAAGTTACTAAACATAGTATTGAGTAAATGCCTCTCAAGCTAAATCACCATTCAGAACAACTCAGAATATGATTGTAATACTTTGTATCAAAGGGAAGAGATCATTTTTATTTACTTCATCAGAATTGCTATCCAGGATTTTTACTTCTTCTATAAATAAATTAATCAACAGCAAATTAATTCAGCAAATATCTACTGGGAGCCTCTCTGTGTTAAGGGCCTTAGGAGTTTCAAAGATGCTAAAAGCCTAGGGATTTTCAAAGATGAATCAAACTTTCTGAGGTCTTATTCTCAGAGAATTTACAGAATGGCAGGGTAAATATGACAAACACAAGTATGACTCTGCATAATGTGAGAATCCATGTGAAAAATATGTCTAATATTCTGTGAAGGTTCAAGGAAGGTGGTAATTGTTTAAAGTTGGGAGTCTCAGGGAGAAATAGGGAAGGGCACATGAAGGAAGTAACATTTGACCAGGGAAAATATTAAGTGATGAGAAAAGGAATATTTCATATAAAGAAAACAAACAGAACCAAGAAATGCAAGGAAGTGTAGCACATAAATAGAAAACTGTGAGCTGTATGGGGGCATAGCCCGAAATTAAAGTTAGAAATGTCAGTTTGGGCTCAGTTACAAGGTGTGGAATGAGCTCAAAGGCTCAGACTATTTTACAGCTAATAGGGAGTCAGTGACAATTGGGGTGTGTGTGTGTCTGTGTGTGTATGTATGGTAATTTTATAATAATAAGAGTCGCGTGTCAAGAATACTAGTCAAGCTATCAATTAACAGAAATTTATTGAGTACCTACTCACTGCAAGGCACTGTGCTAAATGTTGGTTTGGTACAAAAGAAATACAACACATAATCCCTGATTTAAAAATTGGGTTAAGGAAACAATTGCCATATTCAAAGCAAAATAACTATTGAGTTATTTTATGATTAATATAAATAGTGGCACTGCTAATTTTTATTTTGGTTTCTATTGAGTGAAATCTTGAATCTTCTGTGTTGAAATGGCTTGTTACGAGATTGACTCTCTGTTCTCAGTTTGTAATCTATTAGCTGATTCCAAGTTGTTGCTTCTAAAAAGGGCATTATATAGTAAATTAGAGTGCTTCAAACTCACTTCCCTGGATGGATTTGTGAAGTGGATTTAAAATCTTCCTAAGTCTCCCTCTCTCCTCACCTGTGCTGTACATCTAGCTGAATGGAGATTCTTTGTTTTTCTCAATGATTAATTGTATCTTGTACTGTCCTAGAACCTGATATTTAATTATCATAACATGCTTTATGAATATAGATTATGTGTCTCCAGAATCATATGAGTTAGCTAGGGATGTTTGTTGAGTGATTGCTTCTCTAATCAATGTAAATTTTGCCGGAGACAGACAGTGACTTCATTGTCTGACTTTGAGCCATAGCTATATCATGAGAGTGGAACAAGGTGCCATTTATTTTAGCCACAGCTGGAACTCAGATGCTTTGACCAATCTCAGCTGTTAATTTCGTTTAGTTCCTTACCAGTAGGCACACATATGTGTGTGTATGCACATACACAAACATGTTGACAATACAGACAGCATAAAAAAAGCTTTCTGTTTTTGTTTTTGTGTGTGTGTGTTTTGCTTGTTTTATTTTTGGGAAGGGCCACAAAGAAATTGCTTGCTTTTTGCTGGTGGGAGCCTTGGGGAAAAAAAGCTTCATCTTTGTTTTCATCAATACTATCATCACTTCTATCATAATCAACATCATTGTCAAAACTTTACTAACTACTACCCATGAGTAGTGTTCTGTTAGGACACTTTGTTCTCTATAAAAGGGAGACATTTAGACTCTTTTACAGATAGGAGACGCCATCTCTGTATCAATAGACTATTCTGACAGCAGTAGAATTGGGTTGTGCTCCTGCCCAACTAACTTTGCAAGATGACTAACTGGGATAAGGAGCTTAGCCTGAGGCCACAGGATATATAACACATGTAAAGTTGGGACCTCTACTTTTACATGGGTTAGATCTTGCTTGCTCTGTACATGAATGCACTGGGCTAATTGCCTACAGGCAAATAAGGAACTGAGAGCTCATGTTTAAGGTGCTGATGATGGCACTGGATACCTTCTCAAAATAGCTTGCTTGCCTTGAAACATTTCTTCCTGTATTTCCTCCTTAAAGGAAGTCCTTCACTGTCTTTCTCAGCCACAGACTAAACCAGTCTTAAAATTGACACAGATACAGGCCCATACCTGGACATTATTAGTCTGTACAAAAGAACCTGGCCTGTGAATGGAATAGAATTTAAATAAAATTGTTGAAAATCATATTTCTTCTCTTGCTCTAGCGTTTCTACAGTTCTTTGTGTTTTCTGGGTTAGCAGCCGTATTGCTCAGCGTTGTTGAGTGTGGAAAGGGTTGTGAAAATGTTGTGGGCTGACAGATGTTTCGAACCTCTCTATCTCCCCAGCTGCACCAGATCTAACAGCCTGAAAGTGATTTCCCTTTATGATATTTCATACCACATTGCAAATCTAAATTGAGGCCTGTTTCCTAAATACATTTAAATATTAGCTGAATATAAAAATGTGAATACAGCCAACAATCCATGAATACGCAAATGTATTTCAAAACATTCTACACCCTGAGAATCAGAAAATGGCATATCTGGGACAAGTGAAGATGGATACAAAAGACCAAAACGGAAACATGCCTATCTGTGTATCTAAGCGTTACTATTGTGTCTATCACCGTAGTACTTGGGCCTTTTGTTGAGAAGCATTTCTGCTCCTTAATGATGATAAACTCAGGAATATGCAGAACAAGAGAGCTAATTTATAAATAACGTGAATCTCATTTATAATGGCCACTATCAGGAGGCCATTATGTAGATGCATCCAGATCATTAAGTGGCAAGGTTGGCAACATTACAAATTCTTTATCCAGTGTGCGGAGGTTGGGAGAGAGTGGGAGAAGGGAAAGGGGCTAAGAAGCAGGTGTTCTTTTTTGTTTTGGAGATCTAAAATGTGATAAGAACTTCTCAATTTTAGATTTTAGCATCGTTGCCTTCTCTAATGCATTGCAGCCCTTCATAACCGATGTCTTGGTTTGCAGACCCGCTGATCATGAGTATACCTGCTTTCAGAAATTAATTTCTGGCAGTGAAAGAGGTATGGATAGGTTTTTTAAAAGTACATTACTATGCCATGGCTTTGCCTTTATTGTGGGTTACATAAAATTTCTCATTTACATAGTTACCAAAGATGCAACAAAATCCATGCTGATACTCTTTGTAAGAAGTATGTTGAAAGCCATCATGGTTGGTGACTGGGGCAAAGGTGAGCCCAATTTTAGAGTATTTCTTTCAACTTTTCACACACAAAAATTATTATCCTCACTCTTTTTTTTTTTTCCTGTAGAGGCTGTTCTCAGTGTACATACAAAGATTATGAATTTTATAATCAGTCCCCAGTATAGGATAGATCCCATGAACAGTGATTAGTTGATAGAGTAATTTTTAGTAGGTTATGAACTACTATTTCACTTAAAAAAATAAACACCCAAAGATCAAATGCAATTATTGAATAAATCTCACAACTTGAATTATTCTTAATTTTATATTTCTGTATTATTTTCAAGTTTTATCTCTATATTTCATTGGAGATTGCTAACCAAATAGAAATTCACCATAAGAGAGTTTATAATGTTTGTTTTTCTGTTTAAAGGATGAATGGGATTTTCTTTCTTAACATACTTAAAATAACTTGTAGATACTTCCATTCTCCTGACATTTATCTAATGTGGTCTGTACTTCAGAGTCGAGAGGATCAGATGTTCTTTCTATTTGAGAAATTCAAAGGGAAAAGCTCTGTTCTCCTTTCCATATGTCCCTAGATTCTATGCCAAGGTCTAGGAATACAGTAGTGAACACATAACCTGATTCTTGACCTTGTTGTGCATTAAGTCTAGGGCAGGCTCTGTACCAGATTCTATAAAAGGGTGAAAGTTTTAAAACACAGATGTTGATCTTATGAAATTGTCATTTAGAAAGGAAGAAAGGCCTATTCACATAGACAGATAATTAGCCATATAATGTAGTGTGTGATATGGCAGTGGAGATATCAAGCACTGTCAATCCTCAGAAGAAGATATTTCATAATGAGACTTTCAAGGAAGACTCCATGGGAGAGGAAGAAACCAACTTGGATGCTGAGGAAGATTTTGTTTGGTGGATAAAATGTTATTTTTTATTGTTACAATTTTTTTATGATAAAATGTTGTAGTCGATGGCCAGTCTTGTGCAATGTATGGGGGAAAATTTCAGAAATGTGTCTTCAGGGGGCATCATGCAGATCAATGTGACTGGAACAGAATTTACATGTGAGGACAGGGTGAAAAAAGTTTGCTTGATTAGATTTCAGCTAGATGATTAAGAGCTTTGAATCTCCTCTTAAGAAGTTTATACCATGCAGAGTATAGGAGTCCATTAAAAGTTTAAATGATTCAGAACTATGTATTGTAGAGCTAATAGGAATCTTGTGAGACCATCATCTTGTAGCCTCTGTTCTCATATAGAAAAGTATTATGCCAACCCGGATACATAGCATTTCTTCTGGAACATTCCAACTCCCTAGCCAACTAGATCACTATGTCCTTTCAATTAAGATGTGGACTGTTTGCAATCCCACTTGAACAGACCAAATTTTCATGAATCAAGATGAAGCCATGTTTATCTTGGACACATTTATGTGGTATCTTTGATTACCTCAGACACTTGAAAGCCTGGCATTTCTCAGGGGATGATATACTGGTCACCCTGCTGAATTTCAGGCATTTTATAATTTCAATATTGGAAGATGAAATGAAGTAATAACACTCCACTTCCTCACATGACACTTTCTTACCCATCTGCTCTGATGTCTCTGTAACAATATTATGAAGTTATATTTGACATGATGATCCACTGATGATCAGGGTGATTCTCAGTGCAGTGATTTTAGTCTTATCTCCTGCATGCCTTTTTCCTTCCAGACACTGTGCAAGTTAAAGCTAGGTAAGCATTATTTCCTTTTTTAAGTACATTAAGGATGGGTACTGGGCAGCCAAGGGGATAAATTAATTGTCTGCTTAATGCAGCTGAGTGCATTATCTTACTCATAAGTGGAAATCTTTAACTCTCGGGTAGCAGCACAATGGGAAAAACCAACCATGTGCTTCTTAGAGATTCAGCATATGCAGAAGTGGGGCAATCAGGGAGGCCTTGGACAAAAGAGAAATGTGGACATTTGTTGATACAGAACATGGACCATATTTGAGACTGCTTGGTACTTACTTCTTTTTATTTCGATAGCTATTTCATTGGCTATTTTCTGGCTCAGAAGTGAGCAGCACTCCCCGTTCTCCAAGATACTTATTTAGTCTTACCAGGCAGACCTCTGTGGTCCTTAGAACTTGCAGTGTGTTTTCTAGCAAAAGTGCTGATGTCCTCACCTGGAATACCTTCCTCTAGGTTCTTGCTCTACGTATGTCCCAGCCATTCTTGAAGGTGTTCCCTCTCCAGGACACTTTCTTGTGTCCGTGCTAACCCCCTCTCTCATTGGTTTCTCCTCTCAACCACCCACAGTGGCTAAGGTCCTGCCACACCATCTGCAATAGCATTTTATATGCTTGTTCTCATTTCTGGCTGCTCAAAAGAATCACCCATGCAAGAATCTTTTTATTTTTTATTTTTATTTTTAAATTTTGAGTCATTTGCTTTCAACTTCACTCCACATCAGAATTAGCTGTGGAACTTTGCAAAAATAGAGAAGCTGCACCCAGAGATTGTGATTTTGGGTGGCCTGATCTGCACTTGTATGAAGTCTTGCAGGTGATTCAGAGGCATAGTTAAGGTTCTGAAATTTTGTTTTGACATGTTTTGCATCATTGCCTATTTTTGTTTTATGTGAGTCAATCTTTTTTTTTGTAACTAGATTAGGAGGAACTGCAGTGTTGGTGGAGAATTTTCTCTTACAGCATTTGCATTATCAGTAGTATTGTATGCTGCTTTGGTTAATACATTTTGCAGTGATGCTGGAAGAAGATACGGTTCTGACCCCAGAAATGCTTCTCTAGGGTGATTGTCAAGCAATTCTTATCAGGACAGACATACAAAGGCACTCCCTCCCTTTTCCCCCAGCTCTCTCAGGACACACACAGGTGTGTGCTGCACACACAGACACACACACACACACACACACACACACACAGAGAGAGAGAGAGAGAGAGAGAGATCAAGAGAACATTGTTTCATTAGCAGCAGAAGCCTGAAGGCATTTTTAGATATTTTTGTTTGAGAATACAGAATTTATACGCATGACAATAACTCCTGATGAAAATTAAAATCCAGGATGATCTGATGTTCAAATCTACATCTAACCCTGGTTGTTTGAGATTTACTTCAGATAAAGGTGGAATTTCAGATTGTTATCAGAATCTTGGAATAGACCAAAAGGGGCAAACAGTAGTAGGTGTAGCTCATTCTTCAAGCACTTCTACCCCTATGGGTTCTGAAAAGAACTGAAATCAGGTGGGGGAAAATTTCATCTTCCCCCACACACCTTGGTATTCCCTTTTATTGTGGTGGGTTTTTTTGTTTCTTCTCGTAGTAGGAGAGCATTGCTGTGTACTTCTGTATATGATCTGGAAACCCACTGATTTGGGGAGTGGTGATAAAGATGCAGCCACCTTTTGAATAAGGGCAGGTGACCATTCTCACAATCTCTTCTGCAACCAGGCTGGTCAGGTTGAGCTTGGACATGCCACCTCCTGGTCAGAAAGGGGAGCCCTTATTTTCCTGTAACAGGATCTCCTTCACCCTAGAAAGTGGAACCAGGCATTTTTCCAAATACTACCTTCTGATAACAGTGCCCCCTGACCTCCTTCTAGACTCCCAAGAGTCCATCCACCACCCCCTCCTATTTGAGCTTGGCTGTTCTGAGGATTTGTTAGTCTGGACTCCAAGAAGTGAGAAGGGCAAAGCAGCAGCGTTTGAAAGACCTTGCTCCTGACTCACGTTTAGGTCAGAGAGATCTGCTTGTTTGACTAGGCTACTTTTATGACTCCTTCCTTCTTTCCCCTCAGCATGGAGGGGAGGCCTATTTTCACATATATGCTCAGACATGCAGAAGCAAAAGCCAAAATGAATTAACTGGAATAGCTCTATTAATTTATGCTTTGACAGTAATGACCTTAAGACACAGAAGAATTATATATTAATTTGTTTCTAGTATATAGCACTGCTAAGTTAACACATTTAGGAGAATCCACTTCCCTGTCTCCAGCTGTGAGGGTAAATGAGGCCGACTGTGGCTGGAAGAGGCGTTCATTCGGGCAGCGCCCCACTAGATGGCAGGGTGGCTTCAGGGATGGACCGACTGCTGGCGGCTGCAAAACACCTTGTTTGCAGTCATTATTTGACACACTCAAAAATCAACAATTTTTCTCATGTTGTTCATTTGGAAATTATATTTAAACTTATTTATTTACATGAGCACATACATAACATGTATATTTACAAACAAATATGCCTACATTGTCCGAGATAAGGGTGTTTAAGCAACAATGCTTTCCCTCCACCAGCCTGGCTGATTTCTCTGAGATCGCATCTTTCTGCAGACTCCCACTGGCTCCACACCAGGGCACACACCACCACCCAGCCTTATCGAGGCTGGGAAGGGAGGGATGTTTTTTGAAAGTCAAAGGGCATAATCCCTTCCAGGAGGAAAACTGTTTTTAACACATGGTTTGGTCAGTTAGGGGAACTCAGAAAAAAAAAAAAAAAGTGGAACAATAAGCATTTTACATTCATGCCCTCCCTCAGAAAGAAGATTAAAAGTAAAACCAGATTAGAGACTTGAATTTTATTCAAATCCTTTCTCCCCTTTCCTCTCCCTTGTTCTCTAATCTCGCATACTCTTTTGCCTTCCTGTCTCTCCTGTCTTTGTTCCTATTTCTGTCAAATCTCCCTCCTCTTTCTTTTCCCTTTTCTCCTCAGTCTGAATTTCCACATCTCCCCTTTCTCAGCCTTCGTTCTTTCAGAATTTGATGCTGTTGAGCTGCCTCTGATCCTGCATTCTGTTATGCAGCCCTTTCCCGTTAATGAATTGTTAAAATTTCATAGGGAGCAGTGACTGTGGTTTTCTCTGCTCCTGGACACTGCAGCTCACAAGCTGCTTTCTCTCAGAACAGAAAAGTCACAGCTATGAGCTGGCTGACTACTCCTTGCCTGTAAACAGTTTTCCAGGGTTTACACATTCGGTATGCAGGAAGGTCTTTCATTTGTTTGTTTGTTTTCCTCATTCAAGTTTAAGCAGGATTAGAATCTCAGTTAATGGCTTCTGAAAAATGGTGACTCCATTGATGGTAGAGAAAACTGAGATTCTAGCAGTCTTCCAAGATGCCTGGATTCTGCAGTTTTCTGCAGTGGAAAGATTTCAGGAAATCAGTGCTAGCCGAGGACTGTTTGACTACATTTGCACAATGAGATTCTTGGTAGCACCTTCTACCTCAGCTGCCTAGCAAACAATCCTCTACCAAAAATTGTAGCTTTTAATGTATTTTCTTTTCAGATAAAATTAAAGTTACCTGCTTGATTGTTCCTCAGTCTAATTATACCCATAGGCTTTTGTGGTTGAATGCGCCATCTTTTTTGGCTGGAGGATTCTTGCCTTGGGAATAACGTGCGGGTACAAATAAAAAGATAAACAAACTCCCCAATAAATTGCAGTCTAGATTAAAAAGTGATCTTCCCCCTTAAAAATCTACATATAAAATATGTAGGCAATTATATGCAGTTCTATATCATGTACAAAAATGGTTATAACTCTCTGATATTTTACATAAAGATGTGTACTTTTCAGGAAAATTATGTTGTCTTCACATCTCTGACCCACCACAAGTTTTAGATTTTACTAATAATATCAACTCGATATTATTTCTGCCTTTATTACTTTGCAAAATTGTTGTTTATGGTCATTAATATATCTCAGACACTTGAGATTCTGCAGTTCTTTCAAAAATTTCTGGCAAAGTTGTATTAATTGGAGTTTCTTTGTTAAATATCTTATATTTCTAATAATAGAAAAGCTATACGTAGTATGTACAATGTTTTCATTTGTAAAGAAATACTGCTTACACGGAACATCTTATTCTTTAAAGATGTTTGGTAACTTGATATTTAATATCCTTCCATCCCTTTTATTTTCCATTCTTTAACTTCCCTTTGTCCTTACTTTTCTCTTTATGTCTTTCCTATGTGTCATTGTGGTTCTTAATGAGAAATTTATATCAGCAGTTTATCAAATAAAAAAACAGAACCAATGAATTTCCTTTTTCATCTTAGCATTTTCTTCAAACTAGAGATGCTGACCATTTGAAAACTGGTAGATAGGTGCTGACATTTTATAAATGTATCCCCTTAGCATAAACCTCAACCAAATCCTCTAGATTATTCCAGGGAAATCTTTCTTCTTAGCCAATACTGGACACATTTAAAGATCTAAGAAAAAATAAATTGTTCTCCTCTGGTCTACTGTGGCATGCTTCCTGTTGTTAGGAGAAGAATTGAGCAGTTTATTTTAATCATGAGCTCTTCTCAGAGCGGGGTGCTGGAAAGGGTTAATTGCTAGAGTAAGACAACTATGGGAGTTCAGCTTACTGGGGTGCTAATTGGGTAATAGGTGAACATAAATAGTGTGGAGAAACAGGAAATCAGAACATAGGAGGGAAACGTAGACATTAAGTTCCACAACCCTTATAAATATAGTTAAGTCATCGGTGCTGCAAGCCATGTAGCAAGCTGTTTTTCTTTTGAAAATTTTAGGCTGCATGGGTATGGCTACAATAAACTTGAGAGAGAAAGGGAGGTGGGTTTTCTATTGAGTAAATAACCTTAGCTGAATCAGACCGTTTGGTTTTGGGTTTTCAGCATCATTGATGTGTGTTCAGGTAAAGCAGCTGTCTGTAAAGCTGGGCTTACTCTCAGTTATGGCATGACCAGAAGGCTCTAAGATGACCCCTTTCTGTCTGGATCTACTGAGAGTTTGTGCATCTTTTAATGGGCTTCAAAACTGTTCAATTCACAAATGAAAGTTAGGTTGAAATCATGAACATCTTTGGAAAAAAAAATACAGTGAGTTGTTTCCACTTTTAAGTTTACTGAATTGAGAGCATATCTCTTCAAGACCAGTTTAGAAGGAAAAGAGAAACTAGAACAGTGATCTTCAATCTCGACTCCAAGTGAGAATCACCTACGGAAAGTTTAAAACTCCCTATGCTTGTAAGAAGAGTCAGGGTCAGGTGTGGTGGCTCATGCCTGTATTCCCAACAATTTGGGAGGCCAAGGCAGGCAGATGACTTGAGCTCAGGAGTTGGAAACCAGCCTGGGCAACATGGCAGACTCTTGTCTCTAACAAAAATACAAAAAAAAAAAAAAAAAAAGAAAGAAAGAAAGAAAGAAAAAAAGAAATTAGCTGAGCATTGTGGCACACATCTGTAGTCCCAGCTACTTGGGGGGCTGGGGTGGGAGGATCGCTTCAGCCTGGGTGACAGAGTATGACACTCACTGTCTCAAAAAAAAGTGGCTACTTCTTGAGAGGTTAGGTACTATTTGAGAAGGGTATCAGATGGCCTGCAAGATTAGTTTTGCCTGATCTTGAATTTTATATAAATAGAACGACAAAATATGCATATCTTTATGTGGAGCTTCTTTTGCTCAACATAATAGTGGTGAGATTATTCCATGTGTATCCATATCAGTCGGGATTTTATTATTGTTGCTTCTGTCTGTATGGTATCCCATTTCTTCATCTATGCTCCTGTTGGTGGACATTTAGGTTGTTTCTGGTTTTCAGTTATTGTTAATGAAACTGCTGTAAATATTATTGCACATATTTTTGATGGTCACATGCATTGGTCTTTCTTGGATATATATCTAGAAGTGTAATTGGTGGACTATAGAGTTCTAAGACATGTGCCAATAAAATAATATACCCAAAAACTCATATGTGAGCGCCAGCTGTGCCCACACCAATTAAATTAGAATCTTTGAGGGTGGGACTCACACATCAGGAAACTTTAAAATACTCTGGGTGATTCTGATGTACAGTCAAGGTTGAGAAGGATGGACTAGTGAGAAAATCAGAGTTTAGAAGACAGTAACTCTCCTGTAACTGTATGTGAAATACCTTGGAGGCATACCTTGGAGATATTGCAGGTTTGGTTCTAACCACTGCGATAAAGTGAGTCACACAATTTTTGGTTTTCGGTGCCTATAAAAGTTATGTTTGGCTGGATGTGGTGGGTCATACCTGTAATCCCAGCACTTTGGGAGGCCGAGGCGGGCAAATCACTGGTCAGGAGTTTGACACCTGCCTGACCAACATGGTGAAACCCTGTCTCTACTAAAAACACACAAAAAAATTAGCCAGATATGGTGGCCCATGCCTGTAATCCCAGTTGCTTGGGAGGCTGAGGCAAGAGAATCACTTGAACTTGGGAGATAGACGTTGCAGTGAGCCAAGATTGTGCCATTTGACTCCAGTCTGGGTGACAAAAGCAAAACTCCCTCTCAAAAAAAAAGTTTTATTTATACTATACTGAAGTCTACAAAGTGTGCAATAGCATTACGTCTAAAGAAACAATGTACGTACCTTATCTAAAAACACTTAATTGATAAAAATATGCTAATGATTATCTCCCTGTTGCTGATTTATCAACTAAGTTGTTATATTCTAAATCCTTTCTTGTCATTTCCACAATGTTCGTAGCGTCTTCACCAAGAGAAGATTCCATCTCAAGAAACTAGATATTTTGCTCATTAATAAGAATTAATCCTCTCCACTCAAGATTTATCAATTGATTTTAGCAATTCAGTCACATCTTCAAGATCCACTTTTATTTCTAGTTCTCTTTCTATTTCCCTCACGTCTGTAGTTGCGTCCACTGCTGAAGTCTTGAACCCCTCAACATCATCCATGACAGTTGGAAGCAACTTCTTCCAAACTCCTGTTAATAATATTTTGACCTTCTCTCATAATTCACAAAGGTTTTTAGAAGCCTCTAGGGTGGTGATTTTTTTCCGAGAAGGTTTGCAATTTGCTTTGCCTACATCCATCAGAATAACCATTATCCATGGCAGCTCTAGACTTATAAAATATATTTCTTAAATAATAAGACTTTAAAGTCTTCTTGATCCGTGGGGTACAAAATAAACTTGTTAACAGCATTAATCCTCTTGTACATATCCATCAGAGTTCTTGAATGACTAGGTGCCCTGTCAATGAACAATAATATCTTGAAAGAAATCTTTTATTCTAAGCAGTAGATTTCAACAGTAGGCTTAAAATATTCAGTAAACCATGATGTAAACAGATGTGCTGTCATTCAGGCTTTATTCCATTTACAGAGCACAAGCTGGGTAGATTTAGCATAATTCTTAAGGGCCCTAGGATGTTTGCAATGTAGCAAAGCATTGGTTTCAATGTAAGTTACCAGCTGCATTAGCCCCTACTGCTAGATTCAGCCTGTTCTTTGAAACTTTGGAGCCAGCTGTTGACATTTTCTTTCTTTCTTATTATTTTTTTTTTTCAGACAGAGTCTCATTCTGCCACCCAGGCTAGAGTGCAATGACACCATCTCAGCTCACTGCAACCTCTGCTTCCTGGGCTCAAGCAATTCTCTGCCTCAGCTTCCCGAGTAGCTGGGATTACAGGTGCCTGCCACCATGGCTGGCTAATGTTTTTGTATTTTTAGCAGAGACAGGGTTTCACCATCTTGGCCAGGCTGATCTTGAACTCCTGACCTTGTGATCTACCTGCATTGGCCTCCCAAAGTGCTGGAAATACAGGCGTGAATGAGCTACCGTTCCTGGTCTCCTTCCTTCCTTCCTTCCTTCCTTCCTTCCTTCCTTCCTTCCTTCCTTGTTTCCTCTGTCTCTCTTTTTTCCCTTCTCTCTCTCTCTGTCACCCAGGCTGGAATGCAGTGGCATGATTTTGGCTCACTGTAACCTTTGCCTCCTGGATTCATGTGATTCTCCTGCTTCAGCCTCTTGAGTAGCTGAGACTATAGGTGTGTGCCACCACACCCTGCTAGTTTTTTTGTATTTTTAGTAGAGCTGGGGTTTCACCATGTTAGTCAGGATGGTCTTGATCTGCTGACCTTGTGATTCGCCTGCCTCATCCTCTCAAAGTGCTGGGATTACAGGCATGAGCCCCATGAAAATCCTAGACAGCATCTTCTTTCCACAGAATGTTGTTTCGTCTACATTGAAAATCTATTGTTTGGCGCAGCCACCTTCATCAGTTTAGCTAGATCTTCTGGATAGCTTGCTGCAGCTTCCACATCAGCGCTTACTGCTTCATCTTGCACTTTTATGTTATGGAGACAGCTTCTTTCCTTAAACCTCATGGACCAACCTCTGCTAGTTTCAGACTTTTTTTCCTGCAGCTTTCTCACCTCACACCCTTCATCAAATTGAAGAGAGTTAAGGCCTTGCTCTGGATAGGCTTCAGTTTTGGGAAATACTTTGGCTGGTTTGATCTTATATCTAGACCACTAACACATTCTCCATATCTGTTCTTTCTTTTTTTATCATTTATGTGCTCACTGGTGTAGCGCTTTTAATATCCTTCAAGAACTTTTCCTTTGCATTCACAACTTGGCTACTTGGTATAAAAAGTGTAACTTTCAACCTGTGTCAGTTTGACATGCCTTCTTCACTAAGCTTAATCATTTCTAGCGTCTAATTTGACTTGCAACTCTTTCTTTCACTTGAATATGTAGAAGCTATTGCAGGGTTATTAACCGGCGTAATTTTAATATTGTTGTGTTTCAGGGAGAGGGAGAGAGATGGAGGAACTGCTGGTTGGTGGAACAGTCAGAATACACGCACATTTATTAATTAAGTTTATTTTCTTGTATGGGCACAGTTCGTGGTTCCCCAAAACAATTGTAATAGTAACATCAAAAATCACTGATCACAGATCACCACAGCAGATATAATAATAATAAAGTTTGCCAAAATGTGACACAGAGACATAAAGTAAGCACATGCTCTTGACAAAAATAACTCCAGGAGACCTGCTTTACACAGGGTTGTCGCAAACCTTCAATTAAAAAAAAAAATCACAGTGTCTGTGAAGTGGAATAAAGTAAAGCACAGTAAAATGAAGTATGCATGTAGTATAATTGTATTGTGCTTTAATGTCATACTTGCTAGTGGCTTAGGGAAAGAGTTATTTTTTAGACTAGAGTTAAGAACTGAGCAAGGGCAGTCCTAGATAAGTGAGAGAGGGGACTCAGTCTATCTTTGTTTAGAGTGAGAAGGGTGAAAATATCAGAAAATGTTCTGAATTCTATACTACTGCACCTCTGAAATGTCTAATATGATCATTAGGTAATATCTGTTTACTGCTCCTTCTCACTAGGAAATGCCACTCTAATTAATAAACTCAAATCTTAGATCAGTCTGGGGTAGGTGCATTTGAATTTCAGAAAATCCATTAATTTTTCAAGGTATCCTTCGTTTTGTCTTGGGAGACTATTCACATCCTATGGTTGCTGGGCACAGTTTGTTTTCTTAGGAACAACAAATTTGTTTTCTTACAGTTCTGGAAGCCAGAAGTCTAAAGTAAGTATCACTGAACAGAAATAAAAGTGTTGGCCAAGCTGTGCTCCTTCCAGTGGCATTAGAGGAGAATCTGTTCCTTGCTTCTTCCAGTTTCTTGTGGCTGCTGGCATTCCTTGGTTTATGGCCCCATCACTTCAATCTTCAAGGCCAGCATTTTCAAATCTCTTCCTACTCAGTCTTCCCATTGCTTTCTTCTCTGGGTATGTGTCACATGTCCTTCTTGCCTATTCTTATAAGGATACATGTGATTGCCATTAGGTCCCATGTGGATAGTTCACGATAATCTTCCCTACCACAAGATAATTTAATCACACCAGGGAAGGCTCGGCCATATATAGTAATATTTATGGACCCCAGGGATTAGGACCTAATGTTTTTGGGCTACTATGTAGTCTAACACAGAGCTCTATGAGTTCTTGTTGCTGCCATGTCATATAAGGCTAATGTATTTGCTCTGTTCGCTCTGAATTTCCCCAGCTATTAAGCAGGTGCCTCCCCAGGCTCTGAAACCCACCTGAACCACTTTCTTCCTTCAATCTTGCCTAAGTGATGAGAATGGAGCTGCTGGAAAGTACTGGATGTTGGAATAGTAGGAATCTTCATACTTACTAAGGGAGAGAGTAGAATGTATACAGGAGAAAGGAAGCAAGGAAGGAAGAAAGGAAGGAAGGAAGGAAGAAAGGAAGGAAGGGAGGAAGGGAGGGAGAGAAGGAGGGAGAGAGAGAGAAAAGGAGGGTGGGATAAAGGAAGAAAGGGAAGAAGAGAAAGTAGAGAGGAAAGGGGAAGGAAAGAAATTTGTACCAATGAATCGTGATGGTCAGTGGTAATCTACAGACTATAATTATTGCAGTCACCTGAACTTGAGATCCCCCAAATTTGTTTCTGTAACCCAGAGCATTTTTTTATGGTAATTTGTGATAGCAGCCATGGAAAGAAATACAATCTCCCAAGGTAAAATGAAATAAAAAGAATAAAGTAATATTAGCTGTTGATGGCCTTCTTCTACCAATGGTTTTATCTAATTTCTTTTAATCCTCTTCATCTGAGGTTCCAAATACTATTTATCATTCACTAATCTATCCATCAGCCATCCATCCATCCATCCGTCCATCAATCCACCAGAAGTCACTCATCAAGCACTAACTTTGTGTTAAGCATGAACATACAGTATTATGTAAGCACTGGAATACAAACATAAATTTTAGGGACCTCAAATTCAGAGGACTGCAATAAACATGGTCTTTAGTTTATTATTAACTGTCACAATTCATTGTTGCAAATTTCTTTTCTTCCTCTTCCTTCCCTCCTGCCTTCCAATTGTCCTCATTTTCATATTATTCCCTCCCCTAGGCAACCATGAAAAAGTATTTATTAAATATTCTTAAATTTGTATATACCTTTGTAAAATACACAATGTTGGCTTGCATATGTGATTTTCTTTTCAAAAATGTGCTGTGGAATTGATAATATTTCTCAGTTTTTAAACTCAACATTGTGTTAAAAGAGTCATCTATTTTGCTTATATGTACTTTTGTGTCATTGCTTCTAATGGCACTGTAATATTCCATAATGTGCAGTAACCACATTTTACTTTTTTCTTCCTCTAGCTATGAAAATCTAAGTTATCTCCTCTTTTCTGCTACAGTGGATGTCCTTACAGGTGTCATAGACATTGTGCTGAATCATAGACCATAGGTTTACTTAATTTGACATCTCTCTGCGTTCACAGTGCAAGAGGGTACTTCTTTCTCTATATTCCCAGTAACACTTGGTATTACCAAATGTTCTAGTTTCTGTTATGCAGGTAAGTGGACAGTATCTCATCATTATGATTTGTATTTATTTGATTATTATTGAGCTTGAACATCCTTTCATATATTTGATAATCAGTTAGAAGTCACTTCTGTAAGTTATCTGTACATTTTGGGGCCACTTTTATTTAACTTTCCTGTCTTTTTATTGTTGATTTGCAAGAATGTCATTCATATACAGAGCTATACTGTCCATTATAGTAGCAACTAGCTATTTGTGACTCTTTAAATTTAAATTAACTAAAAATGTAATAAAATTAAAATTCAGGGCCTTACTCACATTAGCTACATTTCAAATTCTCAATAGCCACACAGGTTCCCTACATGGCCTATCATATTGGATAGTGCAGAGAATATTTCCATTACCATACAAAGTTGTTTTGGACAGTGCTATTCTAGAGATACTAGTTTCTCATTGGTTTTAAACATGATTAATATTTTCTCCAAATCTATTATCAACTGCTTCTGTGATGTGGCAAATTAAAGATGGTTGCCCATTCTTTGACAATTCTCACAATAAGAAGTATAGTGTATATCCCTTCACCTTGGATCTGGGACTCTTTTTACCAATAGAATAGGATAGAAGTGACATTATTCAAGTTTCTTGGTGACAGATTTACTAAACTGGCAGCTTCTATTCTCTGTCTCTTGGAGCACACTCTCTGGGAGCCCTGGGCCTTTATGTCTAACTACTCTGAAACAACAATGCTGGAGAGACCACATGAAGGTGCTCTGGTTAATAGTCCTGGCTGAGCCCAGTCTACCAGCAATCTCTATTCAGGCACCAGACATTTTAGAGAAGTTCTTTTGGCTATATGCTGAGTATGATGAAATAAACTGTGAAATAGAAGAATTATCCAGCTGAGCCCTTCCTGCATGCCTGACCCACACAAAAATCATGAACTACAATAAAATGTCTTTAAGTCACTAAATTTTGAGGTACTTTTATAATATAGCAGTAGATAACCAGAGTATATAATAGCCTTTGAAAAACAGAAATTCTAAATTTGTATGTAAGTAGTACAGTTTCATGTGTACATGATAGTATAGCAGCTATGAATGATAGAGCCTTAGCAACAGTTAGACAGGAGTTTGGATAATGGGTCTGCCAGTTTAGAGGTGTGAGACTTTGACAGGTTGAACATACTGATTTCCACTATCTTCATCTATAAAATTTGGAAGCGAATGCAACACGACGCTAAGATTGGGATGAGAAAGAAATGAGATAGCAGATGTTAGGAAGGCTCATAACGCAGTGCTTCACTCATGAATGGAACACTCTAATTAAGGAATGTGCAAGGTACAGATGTAGCACAAAGGATAGATGACTGGCTCTGCTTGGCCAAGTGAGGTGGGAGAGGCTTTCAGGAAGTCTGTCAGCAAGTCTCTCAGAATTCAAGGGTTGGCTGAGTGTTAGAGGTGAGCCAGGAGTTTACCAGACAATTTAAGGGTGAAATGACATCCCAGGCAGAGTAGCCATGCTGCACTTAAGCAGGCTCAACCTCATTTATTTGTTTGCCCCAAATTTCTGTAACTATATTTTTATTTTCACATTTTTTTGAATATTATGTAATCAAACAGGAAAATGCTCATCACATTGTTAAATGAACAAAATGAAGGCATAACTGCCGCATTCCAAATCTGCTAGAAATTGTAGATATTTGTAAAGTTTAAAGAATGGAAGAAAACATCTCAAAGTATTTACCATCATCATCTCTAGGTGATCAAATCATAGGTTATTTTCTAAATTCCATCCTTATTTTTTTGGGTTTCTTGAAAATTTTTTATAAAGAGTATAACTACTTTTACAATCTAAAAGGCCAACATGTGTCAATACAAAGAACATTCATTTCAAAAATGAACATTTACAAATGTACAAGAACAGTAAGTAAAGAAGGAGCTGTCTCTACGGAAATACTCTGCAGGCTGTGTGCTGTAGCTGGTGCCTGTAATCCCAGCACTTTGGGAGGCTGAGGCAGGTGAATTGCTTGAGCCCAGGGATTCTAGGCCAGCATGGGCCAAAAGATGAAACCCTGTCTCTACAAAAAAATGCTAAAAAAATTAGCTGGCTTTGGTGGCATGTACATGTAGTCCCAGCTATGTAGGAGGCTGAGGTAGGGGAATCACCAGAGCCCAGGAGGTCAAGGCTGCGGGGAGCCATGACTGTACCACTGCACTCCAGCTTGGATGGCAAAGTGAGATACTGTCTTAAAAAAAAAAAAAGACTAATTTTTATCTCACCTCTAAACTATTGGGATCCAACAGGTTTGATACTTTCAGTAGTCTTAAAATTAGAGACAGATGATCGCAAAAAAATAGTGTCCAGCAAGCAGATTTTCAGCTGCTCAAGTCAGGTTTAGGTTTATACTCAATTTAATTAGAACAGATGTTGTGGGATTCTCTGCCAGGGCTTTGTCTGTCTTCTACCCTCTGCACATGCTGAACTGTCTCTGATGCTAGGGTTTGTCAATTATGCTCAGACATCATCCCACCTGAGCTTCATATGTTGGGACTATTTTTTAAAAATTCCTATATAATTCTATTTTCTTTATTGTATGGTATGTGCTGATGTTGAGTTTTATATCCCTACAGGAATCAATACGATTTTTTATAGCTTGACTTGTGAGTTTCTATTCTTGCCTCTTATTCTGAGCAAAAATGCCTCTGCATATGTGGGATCCACAGGTCACCACATGTATGTCAATGATTGATAGTGATCAGCCTCTCCCTTGAATCCCAATGAGTTGGCCCTGAGCTCCATTCTTAAAGAAATATTTCATTGATCAAGGAATCTCTGGTAACAAAGCAATTTTAATCTTGGGTCTTGGTTCACAGATGGGTATGATAGGACCTTAGTAGATACCTGGTTCAATGCTTTAAGACAACTTCTAAAAGTCATTCTCTCTTAGTTAGGTTTGCATTTTGTCATCAAGTTCTTTTTCAACACTGAAATTCTGGATTCTGGAAAAATCACTGGGAATTATAGTGCTTTGAAAAAGATACTAAGACTGGAAGTTTCTATATAATTTTTATTCTTTTGCTGTCTTTGGGCCTATTACCTCCCTATACTGTACTTTTAACATTTGCAGACAAAAATGAATCCACATGCTTCATGGGTCCGTGATGATGTTGATGATTCTGTGCTTTTTTTTTTCCTGGCTTTTTATTTCATAAACTATAATGTCTTATCATCAAAGAAGTGCATTTAAAGATTTCAAAAACACAAGCCCATCCTTCATTGCCATTTCCCATCTATCTTTTCCCTTATACTCTCTGGATAAGTCATTCACCAGGCTCCTCACAGTTTTGTATCAAGATAGTGTAATTTTCAGTCTTAGTCCCATGTTATTTTCTTAGACCAAAATATCCGTCACCAAGATTCAAAATCTTGGAAGCCTTTCTTGTCCAAAATCTCAGAAATCTTTTGCTCTCCAGAAAGCTTTTAAAGAACTCACCATTCAGAATGACTCTCTCTGTTCCATGTCCCTACTGCATTTTACATTTACATTCTTCATAGTGCTTTGGCAACCATGGCCTATAACATCATAAGATACATACATGTCTGTCTTCTTAGTTAGGTTATGAGGTTTTTTGCAGACAGAAACACACATCGCCATTTTTGTGCCTTCTCTCATGCCCCACACCATTTGCATCTATCACATTGCTGATGCAGGATACCAAATGACTTTTGAATTGAATGGTCAAGAGAGCACCTTGAAAAATAGGAAGCAATGTGCAAATCTAAGATACTTAAAATGTCTTCACTTTCTACCCAATAACAAACTGTTTCCAATTTGACCGCTTTCTCTGCGGATAGTCTACCTATCTTTCAGCTGGTTTGACGTTTGAAGGAAGTCCATATTTTGTTGTCTTGCTCACTCAGAGAAGAGTGCCATTGTTCCTGTCCCTAACCATATCTTAAGAAAATATCTCTCTTTCAGCAGATTCCACCTCCCACTGCACTCACTATTCCGCAGATATTTAGGAAACTTATTAAAGGAAGCAAAGAGAAAACTTTTAGAAAACCTTATTTTAAAAACAACCCTCTGTCTTTTTTTAAAAAAACCTTTGGATATATTGACGAGCCCATCAAGTTCTATATGGCAGGGAATGAATCAAACTACAAATATTGATCCAGAAACATGCCTGTTGCTGATCAGAGATAACATTACTTGTAAAAACGTTCATTTTGGTCAATATTTATTTCTTTCTAAAATTACACAATTATGTTTTCTTCTCTTAAACTCAATTTGTCCAATTTTCTATAATGTAATTTCTTGTACCTATGTGTAATTTATTTATATGATTAGTGCATCCTCTGTGGAATCTTAAACTGATATAACATCCTTTGAAAAACATATCTAAGGCTGCTATGATGTGTTATCATCAGCTAAGGGAAATACCTTGCCTATGACTCACAAAAACAAATGCGAGCATGCAATTGTTTACACAGATCAATTTTCACAGGGTAGTTCTAGCAAGGGCAAAGGTGACAAAATTTATGCTAATAATATAACTAAATTATCCCAATACTAAACATAGCTAAATCTATTCTTTGGTAATAAGATAATAGTAGTTAACAAAGTAAAGGATTTAAACTGTTATGTATTATCGTTGACTCATTACAGTCATTAACTGGTTCACATAATGAATATACTGTTTATGCAGGTGATAGAGAAACTAATACTAATCTGGTAATAGTGAGCATAGACAATCTTTGTCAATGAGCATTTATAAGGTGTCTGGAGTATGTACAATACTGTGCTTGTTGTTGAGAGAAACATAAATAAACTAAAGTATGTTCCTGTAAGGTTTATACTGATCCATATAAAATATGGAGACTAAAATAGCCCTGTGATATGTAAGGTGCTTCAATTTTCTCACCTAACTGTATGTAAAATGAATAAAATAAGTCCTAGGTTATTTCAGATATAAGAAATAGGGTAAAATCTTATGAAAACAGTTGAACTTGACATAATCTTTAAAAACAAATGGTATAGATGTGTGGAGAGGTTGTGAGAGGACATGACTAAAGGAATAGTCCCAGCCTGAACAAGTTCAGGTTGCTGGAAACAAAAATGATGTTAAAGCGTTAGTCACACTGAGGAGAAATCAGACAGAAATAATGCCAGACATATAGATTGGGTCCAGTTGGTGGACCATCTTGTGGTAGGGTAAAAATCCTAAGACCATTATGACTTTGAAGTTAGTAAAGATCATTTTTAATAACTTTCTGTGGATTTGAGCAAATCATATGGTTTTCTGGGTCTCAATTGCCTCATTTTATAATAGATATTAACTTTGTGAGATAATTTTAAATTATTTTTAAGTATAATAAAATTTAGCATATGAATATATTATAGGAGTATATATTCACACATATATATCACAATTTATTTATTTATATATGTAAACTTACATTGGGAACGTAATACTGCCAAGTGCTGATACTTTGTAAATGTACTATAAGCTCTACACATTGTAGAAACACAAGTTAACATCATAATCATCACTGCCGTCATGGTTATTAATAACAATCATAAGTTGAGGAGGAGATTTTTTTTCTATAAGTAATAGAAAACAAATGAATTTGTTTACAATAGGAAAGTGTCTGAAGGAAAGTAACATTGTAGTAGTATTGACCCTAAAATTTATTAGGAAGTCACATGAAAGAAACATTTGTAACAGATAAACAAAATACTTCTCACACCTACTACATAAGAAGGTCTTATTCCTCTCAAAAAAATATTAAACAAATGACATGAACAGAAAATTCACAAAGAATTTTATGTGACTCTACTGGGTGTCTACCCAGAGGAAAAGAAGTCATTATATGAAAAAGATAATTGGACATGCATGTTTATAGCAGCACAATTCACAATTGCAAAAATATGGAACCAACCCAAATGCCCATCAATCAATGAATAAAGAAATAAAGAAATTGTGATATATATGTGTGTATATATATATATATGCCATATAATACTACTCATCCATAAAAAGAAATGAAATAATGGCATTTACAGTGACCTGGATAGAATTGGAGACCATTATTCTAAGTGAAGTAACTCAGGAATGGAAAACCAAACATCGTATGTTCTCACTCATAAGTGGGAGCTAAGCTATGAGGAAGCAAAGACATAAGAATGATACAATGGACTCTGGGGACTCCTGGAAATGGGTGAGAGTGGGGTGAAGGATAAAAGACTACCAATTGGGTACAGTGTACGCTGCTCAGGTGATGGGTGCACCAAAATCTCAGAAATCACCACCAAAGAATTATTTATGTAACCAAACACCACCTGTTCCCCAAAAGCCTATGGAAATAAAAAATAATTAAAGAAAAAAAAAAAACAGAAAGAGGCACCAAAAAAAGAATTTCAAGTGACTAATACACTTAGAAATTTGTGATTCTATAAAAACTTGTTTAACTTATAATGTATAATAATATAGAAAGATATATACAATATACAAATGCTGTTTCAAATTTAACTCTACTGTGTTATCTATATCTACAGAAACATAATCACACATAGGCATAGAAATAAATATAAGCATGAATGAATGTACATTATAATGCTATGTAAAGTGTGTAGATGACAGGCTTATACTCATATTTTGTTTATTTCTTCTGAACTATCTTTTTAAGGTTTGTGAACTGACTCTATATTTTGTAATGATACAAAAAATAATTAAAACTTGGTGGCATAGATAAGATCACAGGCTGTGGCTCCCTAGGGAGAGGAAATTGGATCGTCATGGTCAAGTTTTTATTCTGTCTTACTCTTAGGGTGCACATGAAACTCATGACTTTTAACCTATAGCAAACTCAGAGGTTTATCCTCTATTGACTGATATTTGATTTTTTATCCTAATGGGACTTCATTTGAATTAGAACAATCAGTGTGTTATTTAACTACCTGACTATGCCTCTTCAAAGACAAAATAATATCACTAAAGTTTGTTTTGCAGTAATTCTCTACACATTTCAAACTTTCATGATAGTGTAAAGCCTTAGAAGCACTAGAAATTATTATTGTCATTTTTGGCAATGCTGTAATAGAAATTAACTTAATGATAAAACTTATCTGTTGAATATACACTTACTGAATTTATTTGTCCACTTAAAGCATCAGTTAATCTACTTCTTGGCCAGTGTGAAAAAATGTGCAAAAAATTAAAGTTAACACAGTTCTGTTCTTCCAAACAATTGACCTTGTTCCACAATGGTTAAATTGCTACAGATAAATAAAAGTATAATTTATAAAAGCCCTTTTTCAATCACACCATGGAACCCAGGCTACAAAAGGGATTTTAAGGTCAGTTTTATGGTTCAGCCCCTAGCCTTCCTTAATACTCCAGGAAGGGGTAAGGACATTTTGTGGTTAAATGTTTAATAACAAGTTTTCTCTGGAGGAAATAAAAGTGCTGATTTGTAGCATTTGCCTGTTCTTGTGGTGTAAATATTGTCACCATAGCCAGTGTCAAGATTCCATTGTCATTGAGCACAGTTGGAAAGTGAAATGCAGTTAGCTCTCTCAAGTCAGTACGAGCCAGCTGCACCCCTAACTACCTGCACTGCATGCTGTGCTTACATCTTTTATTGTATAGATCATAATGTGTTCATTATGCTTGTTTCTTTCTACATAAGGGGTTATGAAGTTACTAAAGGAAAGAACAATGTCTTGTTAATTTTTGTTTCCCTTGCGCCTCTAACAATGGTGGGCAGTTAGTAATATTTATTGAAAAAAATTCTTTGGGCAACATCACTTTTGTGTTAATTAGAGAATGCATCGGGAAAACCAAAGAATTTAACAGTCCAAACTAAAGAATTTAATCTACATTTAAAAGATTTTTATACAGGATGCTTTGTTCATAAGTACTCAGGCATCAGCCTTGTTTACAAAAATGCAGTTGGCACAATATGAGTTAAAAATATTTAGCATTTTTATTTGGGAGCCTTTGGCTTAGGAACATAAAGAAAAGGATACAAATATAAAGACATACTTTTAGTAAAGGAGGACTATTTCTGTGGTTAAAGCTAAATACCTGGGAAAAAAGCAATTCAGTTTCCCAATATTAATTATTGGGCCATATCCTGCTATTGATTTGAGCATGTAAAAATCAATGCTAAGATAAGGACCTTTATAATTGACAGGAGTAATTTTGAGGTATATACTCATTGACATTCAAAGAGCCAGAAAACAATGAAGACATTATAGATGAGCAAACTTTGGATTCATCTGAAGTTTTAATAACTACCTCTCAAACTTTTAAAGGAAGTGGAAAAGAAAGAGGATAACAGAAGCATATTACACTGTTTTATTCCCTATTGTTTCCTGGTTTGTAATATACATATATTATACAAACACACACAAACACACACACGCACTCAACATTTAACAGTATCTTACATTTTTAAAGGGTATTCTAATTTTAGAGAATTCCTTTACATTCATGTTTGAGTCTAATTTTAACCTGTGGGTTTCAACCTATGGGTAGAGGCCATGCAGGTATTTTTCTCATTTTCTTTCTTTCTTTTCTTTTACTTTTTTTTTTTTTTTTTTTTTTAACAGATGGAGAATGAGAGTACAGTCCTGGACTCTGACTTTTACTTATTGCTTTCTACTTTTTATTAGAATATATTTTCTCCCCCATGTGTGTTTGTGAGTATACTGGCTTTTTGCTCTGAAAGATAAAAGTATGGAAGAATTTATGAGGAAAATCTAATAAACTTATATCTTCTGGTGAAAAATGTCCTTTTTCCTCCTATTTGTTTCACTTGCACCTTCTCTTTTGGCTCATAATGACTCTACTTGGCAATCGGATGGGATGCTTGCAGCAAGTAAACAGCGTAGCCGACAAGAAAAGAAAATCCACTGGTTTAAGACTTTATTTTTGCCCATTTGGATTAGTGATCACTTCAGCTAAGTGCAGTGTACAACGAGACTTCTTTATGTAGCTCCGGACTCATCTGACTTTATCTTACCCCGTAGCTAAACACTCAAATAACAGCCTACTTATTTTATTTCTTTGAGGGATAACATTTACAAATCTCTCAACTTCATTTTTTTTTCCTTTTTTCATCAACCTCTAGATTTAAGCACTTCCATTTCCTTGTTATGCAAAGGAAATAACGTGCAACTCTCCTTCCCTATTTATTTAACCTTAAGCAGTGAATTAAAAAATTTAAAACCAAAATATTACTATTTGTACAATCTTACCCATATTTTTTGCCTTGTACAAAGTTTTCAAAGCTGTGCTGGTATAGCGTGCATAAAAAACAAGCTGGACTCAAGGAGAAATGTGACAAGAACCTACAGGTGCTTCTTAGCTAAGGAAGACTTTGTTACAAGGAAGAAGCCTACTAAAACTGGCTCAAATAGAAAAGGAGTTTAATGAAAGGCCATAATAGGCACTATTGCTGCTAGCAAAGTTCATAAAATTAAGCCTTGCTCAGGCATCTACGAAAGGACTGGAATAGGCAAGATGTTACTAGAACCTGTTAGCTCAACTACTGGTGGAGCCATGTGGTCTCTGCTTCTATGCCCTTTGCATGACTAAGCCATTCTGTTACTTGTCTCAGCTGGCTTACACTCCTAATGGCCTGCCTCTTCCCCTTAACTTCCTTCTGTGCTTGCCTTCCATTTGCCTTGCTGGTTCCTCTTTCTTAACAATGCAATTTCCCAATGTAAGAGCTAACTACCTTCCAATTGGCTTTTGTCTAAATTCTGACAAGATACAATTTCCTTGCTAGCATGATTTGGATATTCATCCCCAGGGCTGGAGTTATGAGCTGCCTTTTCCAGGTTCTCGGGAGGAAGCAACTTCCCTAAGAAATAGGTGAGGTAGGAGAGGCTGTAATTTGGAAATTTTAGCACATGGGGATTAAAAGGATAAAGCCAAAACTGGAACCCCTGGAAATTGACACTTTCTTCAGTGTATTATATTGAGGGTTATAAGTAGGGAAATAAAATCTGTTAAGAATGAAGATAGTTTTAAAATGTATATTATTGTATTTTGCCCCCAAGGAAATTAGGGCATATTGATAGGTTTTGATTTGGAGTCCACTGAATGCAAAAAACATCCCAAGAGAGTTTTATGGGATAAATTATAGCCTGTGTGTGGGGTAGATATTTAGAATCATAGAGGGGGAGGCCATTACTGTATCAAAATTGTATATATGGCAACTATTACGTAAAATGTAATCGATAATTCCACATGTTGTGGCTTTTTATGTTTCCTATTTGCCTCCACATGGCAGAGGATACCTTCCTCTTCTCTCACTCCCCTCCATTGAAGAGAAACCACATTGTTTTCCTAACTGATTGTACATAGCTTGAGTCATTTGAAAGAATAGCACGTGTCACATCATTTCACCCTGTATTTACTTGTATATTAAGGGTGTTTATGTTCCCTCGCTAGAGTATAAATTTTTTTGAGGATATGGTATTGTACTTCTTCCGTCTTTATATCTTTATCATCCTTGAATTTAGTACAGTGTCTGAAATATTCTCTCAATAAATGGCAATTATTTTTTCTATTGAGGGAATATTTTGCTTCCACTTAAAAGAATGATCTTCAAATCAAATTTAAAGAAGACCACATTGCAATCAAGAGGAGTATAATAAAGATGAGAAGACAGCAAGAGATGAACCATATTTGAGGATTCTAAAAGAACCTATATGTATGGTCACAGAACCTCTCACAGGGTGGAACTTTGAGCCTCCATGGAGAATGTGAGAGGTGGTAAAGAATGAGATTGGGAAGAAAATTGTTCTGGGTTGAGGAAGAAAAAAAACATACGTCTTTGAAACTATAGACATCCAGCTTACGTCAGCCCTGATTTATCATGTAGAAAAAAGGTGGAACTTACTTTCTGTGGTTCCAGTTGAAAAAAAATTACCTAGAACTTAGAAGGATGAAGTTAAAGGAAGCTGATTTCAAAATCAATGAAAGAAGAATTTCAAGAGGTAGAAGTACGCTGAATAAGGTTGGCTTTCAAATGAACTTACATTAACAAAAAGTATTCACATGGAGGCTAACTCTCTAAGAGAGGACATAGAGATTCTTTTACTGTGTGGAAAGTTGTACTAAACTCTGAAGACCTTTCCAAATATAATTTATTTATGGTATCATATTTGTTGAGTTGAATCGGAGCCTCATGTCCCTTTAGGATATAATCTACAAATATGATGATGTATATATTCCTTTGGGAAAATTCACTAATCAGGTTGAATAGTTACTTCCTTGGTACATTTATATGACTTTTTTTCCTCACAAAAGTAATGAACAGAAATAAAAATAACATTTTAAATCATCTTACACCTTGAGAAAAATATTTTCAAGAGAAAGAAATGACAGGCTTTTTAAGAGTAAGGAAGGCTCCCAAGAAGTTTAGCAAGTATGAATCATGTGTCAAGATCAGAAGGGTCAGTTCAATAAGGCAAGCTTTAAAAAGGTCCATTGGTCCGATCCCCAAGAGACAGGTTATGAAATGACTGATGCCAATCAAATCTCGAGTTGAAGGCTCTGTGTGTGTGAGTGTGAGTGAGTGCGTCTGTATATTTCAACAGCTGAAATGTCAAATCAAAACCAACGTCAGTCATCACGGTGTCAATGTGGTGGAGATGAAGTTGACATGTAGTCGGAGATTGGAGGAAGTGAAAGGTCTCTTTAAATGTTGAGAATTCATCTTATAGAGTATTGGCAAGCAAGAGAGGATTTAAGACATAGTACATAATTCTCAGCATGTTTATGACTGGAAAAGTTCTTACATTAATCATAAAAGAATAATCATCTGCCATAATACTGAGCACCTTCCCACAGACAATCTCTAATTGGAGGCTTCTCATTTCTAATTCATTTAAGCCGAGTCTTATTCTTATCCTTTCATTTTCTCCCTCACAATTCTTTACTACGGAATATAGTCAGCCCTTTTCAAAGTTTCCCGAAGACGTAGTTTCATGTATTGTTTCTTCCAATTTTAAATGTTCTAATACCTCATTTCTAGTTATTTATTACAACTTAAGATTTAAAAATGTAAACTGAAAATGCACCATATTTTTAAAGGGTTGAAATATCACAGCATACCATCTCATGGTATAGCATTTGTTTCCAGCTATCTAGGCTGATTCCACTTCTTCCCTCAAGCTGTCCCAACCATTCTCATCCACAACACCCTCTGTTCACTTACCTGCTACTGAGAGGCAAACTGCTACCTTCAAAAGGAATAACAAACAGCATAACTATGAATCTTTTCAGCATTTGTGTTGCGATATCAGTGACTTTTGAGCCTAGGACATTTCTTATAATTCTCCTGTATTTCCCTCTAACATGACATTTTTGCAAAACACCACGCTAAATTTCCGCTCAATCATGCTAATATTTTAAAGCTAACAACAACGCTGTTGAATTTAGAGTGTAAAGTAATAATTTAAAACATCGACTCAATGTCTTTATTTTATTGATGAGGCTTTGCCTGTTTCATTTATTATTATTATTATTTTATTGCATTTTAGGTTTTGGGGTACATGTGAAGAACATGCAAGATTGTTGTATAGGTACACACATAGCAGTGTGATTTGCTGCCTTCCTCCCCTTCACCTATACCTGGCATTTCTCCCATACTATTTCCCCTCTCCTCCCCATCCCCTGTCCCTCCCCCATTTCTCCCCAACAGACCCCAGTGTGTAGTGCTCCCCTCCGTGTGTCCATGTGTTCTCATTGTTCAACACCCGCCTATGAGTGAGAACATGCGGTGTTTGATTTTCTGCTCTTGTGTAAGTTTGCTGAGAATGATGGTTTCCAGGTTCATCCATGTCCCTACAAAGGACACAAACTCAGCATTTTTGATGGCTGCATAATATTCCATGGTATATATGTACCACATTTTCCCTGTCCAGTCTATCATCGATTGGCATTTGGGTTGGTTCCAGGTCTTTGCTATTGTAAACAGTGCTGCAATGAACATTCGTGTGCATGTTTCCTTGGGACTTGATGGAGTGGGAATTTATAAAAAGCAGAAGTTATGACTTATTTAGCTCTTTGAGAATAGTGCCTTCATAGTAGCCATCATGTAAAAAGTACTCATACATTCATTCATTTCACAAATATTTTTGAGCCTTTTTAGCACTGTGCTAGGCTCTGGGGGAACATTGGCAAAGAATAGGACAGTCTGATAGCTGCTATCCAAGGCAGGCAACCTAGCATATTGTTCAAAACAATCTGAATTTGAATACTAGTTTTACCACTTAGAATCTGTATAAACTTGAGGAAATTACTTGAGCCCCAATTTTTTAATATCAGAACAGAGAGGAATCTTATTGTTAGGGAGAATTTATTGAATTCATGCTAAGTTCTTTGACCCCTATATGACCTATTACATATTAATAATTTTATGACCATTTTAATGACAATTAGTTTATGAACATGGGGTCTTTAAATTCTAGCTAAAGGGTAGATAATTTAAAAATAACAACTAGTGTGACAACAGCTAGTGTGACAAAGCTTATGAGAATGATAGTATGGAGTATCATAGAAGAATCCCACAGAAGCACCTGACCTAGTGTAAAGGTCCAAGTTCCTCCTATCTAGAGGGAGTCAAGTTTGTTCTGAGACCTCATCAATTAATTCCACTGAATGAACGCCAATAGCAAGTTTCCACTGCTTGTGAAAAAACTTTCCAGGTTTTTCCCATTTGCCTCTCTTAATTCTCTTTCTGCTAGCAGCAATGGTGGCCATTCTGGCGTTTTGTACTCTTCAGGAGTTTCTGTTCCACAGATGATGGATACCGCTTCCTGCACATGTGTGTTGTTTAATTGCTGTGTGCGTCTGTCAGTTCATTTTAATTGAGAGTTTGAATAATTATAACAAAGCATGAGACATGCTGCATTACATTCCACATGGGATGAGGGAAAGGCTGGAAACCAGGTATGGACACCCTAAGTGTTCCAGATTAGAAGAGGGCTAAAGCAGAATATAGAATATGTGACATTTATCTTCAATGTTCTTAGTCCTCCCTTTCCAGAACTTCAAAGTAGACAAAGACCCATTGTCCTTGTGTTTCTCTAGAGTCTCCACTGTTACTGAGAATAACAAATTAACAGACTGATCAAAAATATGGAGTTTATTGAAAATATGGTTTTCATAGGGTGAGTATACAATTTATGATTTAATATAACTTTCAGGAATGAAATGAATTGCTATTATTACAGGACAATAGACATAAACAGAGAGTGTCTGGGGCAAGGCAGGGCGTATGGTCATCCTAAATTTTAAAGATTTAATATATAGGCCTTTTTTTTTTTTTTTTTTTTTTTTTGAGACGGAGTTTCG
>NW_016107375.1:9826643-9978273 GCF_001604975.1 Cebus imitator
TTTTTTGAGACGGAGTTTCGCTCTTGTTACCCAGGCTAGAGTGCAATGGCGCGATCTCGGCTCACCGCAACCTCCGCCTCCTGGGTTCAGGCAATTCTCCTGCGTCAGCCTCCTGAGTCGCTGGGATTACAGGCACGCGCCACCATGCCCAGCTAATTTTTTGTATTTTTAGTAGAGACGGGGTTTCATCATGTTGACCAAGATGGTCTGGATCTCTTGACCTCGTGATCCACCCGCCTCGGCCTCCCAAAGTGCTGGGATTACAGGCTTGAGCCACCGCGCCCAGCCAATATATAGGCTTTTAGAGACACTTCAGTGTGCACTTAATAAGAGTTATCTCTAGATTTGAGCCCTTTTAACTTACAAATAAAAAGATCAAATGAGAAGGCAATGATTGACCCAAATTGACACATCTCTAGTGATAGAATTCTAAATACTTTATTCCAGGATGTAGAAAATATTTATAGGTAGATCACATCACCAGTGCCTGTTGAATTATATACTTCATATGTGAATCTAAACTTGGCATATAGATAACCTTTAAGAAACACTGAGGTATGTGTGTGTCCATGGGAATATACAGCCAGAAAAGTTGGCAACTTATTTTTATTTCAGTTCATACATACCAAGACAACCTCACAATTAGGACTAGGATCAAAACTAAATTATATCCAGTGGTAAATAATTCATAACACACTTCCCTTTCTCATCTCCTTTGCTTAACCCAAACTGAGACCCATTTTGTGTTCCATTGCTCCTTTGAGAAATAATCACTCACCACCTCAGCCCTTTTCCCAATTTCTGCCTTTCTGACAATGTCCACTGTTTCAAAATACCTCATTATCTCCACTCTCCCACTGAGCCTGCAATGTGATGGCATTTGCCTTGCCTGAGGAATGAAGAGACAGTTTTTTCTCTCTCAACAATCCTGCACGTTAAGATCTGACCAGAGCATTCTCAAGCTGATTCCAAATGCATTCCCTGGAAAGGGGTTAGCAGACTTGCTCATCCCCACTGTCATCGAGTAGGGGAATGTTCTGCCAGGTCTCCTGACAGATTTCCTAGTCAAAGAGAAAAGCTCTGTAGTGCTTAGAAAACAAAGCTATTCAGTTTGCTTGGCTGTGAGCTGATAAACAAGGCCTGGGGTGAGAGATGCAAAACACACATACACACTCACACAGACTCTGGTCAGTTGAAGGCAGAACTGACATACTTAGCAGTCAAGCCACATTGCTTTCTTTTTGACCTGTTGGCTACATACTCAGTTGACAACTTCTTGCTACCTATCACAAAACAATAAAAATCTTTTAAGAAGACAGCCCAAATTGCTCTAATACCTTCTTTAAAGGGAACAAAAATGCAGAAAGTTAGCCTGTAGGGACTTCATTTTTCATAGATATGCAATTTGTGGTGTTTAAATATAAGCTTTTGATTTTAGGTTGAAACGATCTTGTCAAAAATGTACATGAAAGACACTTACGCTGGGCTCTTTTCTACTTAGGGTTATAGCTGATCCTTTTCACGTCTTTTATCTGCAGAACACTTGACTGGCACCTGACTTCACTTTAGTAGCTGATTCAGGGAAGGATGTTTTCTGTTTTTTCCTTCTTTCCTTCCTTCTGTCCTTTATTTCTTTTCTGGTCATGAAGAAAAATGGATTTAGGGATGGGACTAGAGTGAGATGAATGAGGGACGCTTGCCTCAGACAGGTTTAAGGGAGCACCCCAAACCCTAATAATAAAATATAATGTTTTAATGCAATATTTTAACAAAAATAAATGCCAAAATTTAAGATGAATAAAATATCAAAAATTCAAAATAAGACACGATCAGTATGACTGATTTTTCCTATTACCTCAGGGTCTAGTATGGCTCCATGTGGCAGTGGATGAATTGCAGTGACAAACTGGAGAATGGGGTAGCATTTCTGTGGCAGGTGCACATATATTTCTCCATCCTTTCTGGGAAATGATTGGCCAAGGGCATCATGGATCAAAGTCAACTGAATCATGGGCATTCATGGAGCAAGAACTCTCTTTAGCTCTTAGATACCATAAACACATAAAATGGCCCTGAAGGTACAGTTTCGACCTAAGTCTGAAGGGAGAGATGAGAAAAGGCAAACTGATTAGACAAAGGATTACATATCCAAATGGATTTACTCACTGGATAGGGAGGAAGGGAGGAAGGAATGGGCAGTTAGACTAGGGAGGAGATCATGCTGTTGTGGAGGGTGTCATGGTGAGACATAGACATAGATGAGTGTTTGTGCACAACACCCTTGTCAGTGCTTCTATTGGTTTCCCAGGAAGGATACTGGAAGGGAATCACAAGTCACATTAGACCTTACACAAGTTACTTAGTTTGTCTGTGGTTCAGTATTGTTATCTGAAAAATGGGATTTACAATGTCTGCTAATCAGAAGGAGTTAACACAATGTTCCCATGATGAATGATTATAGATTTTATCTTCAGGCTTCCTATTAAAATATAGGAATTAATTCATAGCTTACACCTGTGAGTCTCTGCCCTAATCTTCCTCAACTTTTTAAAAAATTGTGGTAAAAATACATAATATGAGATTTACCACTTAACAATTTTTAAATTCATGGTTCTGCAGTATTAAGTACATTAACGTTGTTGTATAGCAATCACCACCAACTGTATCAGAAAATGTTCATCTTCACAAAGTGAAACTCTGTACTCATTGAACACTACCTCCTGATTTTCTTGAACACTACCTCTCCATTTTCTAATTCCTTCAACCCCTGGAAACCATCATTATACTTTCTGTCCCTATGAATTTGATGACCCTAGTACCTCATATAAGTGGAATCATACAATAATTCTCCCTTTGTGTCTGGCTTATTTTGCCTAGCATAACACCTTCAAGGTTCATCTATGTGTAGCACGTATCAGAATTTCATTCCTTTTTAAGACTGAATAATATTCCATGTGTATCCATTCTTCTGTGGAGGGATACTTGTGTTCCTTTCCTTTTTCGGCTATTGTGAATAATGCTGATAAAAACAGTATCACAGGAACTAGCCAAGGGGGATTTAACTTACTATCCAGGCAAATAAAAAGATTTCACACTGGAATGCCTGATAAGGCTGATCAAACTCTGACAGTCGTGCTTGGTGGCTGCATAACTAGAAGAATACATAGAGGTATTCATCACAGTATGCTCTCTATGTTACTTATCCAACATAAATGTTGTGGGTGTAGACAAAATGAGAACATTTCAGAATTTATATATGGAGTCTTCTATTCATATACAGCAGCAACAGCAGACACAGAGTCAGGACACATACATTGACCTAGAGTAAAGGATTTGGGAGGAGCCATGTTATTTTCTGTGTAATTGCAAGTTATCCAGTTTTAACAGGATCTCCAAACACACTTTAAAGTTAGATTATGTGATGCAAACCATACAGAGCACAATCTTATACAAGAGAAGGAATATGACTGTCTGCCCACCCAGGCCACAAGCTCAGCACCTTCCTTTTTCTTTGGTCACCTGTCTACCTCACTATCTGGTCTCTTGAGCTGGATTTGCCTATATTGGCACCCCCTCCCCTGACCTTTTGCTGGATTTTACTGGAGCCTGGCTTCCTTGATTTTGTTTTTTCTTTTGGGATCAAAACTATCTTTTTCCTTTGTTTTGCTGGAATAAATCTTCTCTGAAAATTTATTCCGAGCCAAAGCATTCAAGGGACACTACTTTGTAGATTATTATACCCATAAAAATTATCTTTGATCAGTGGGCCATTTAAGATCTTGTTTTAAAATAGTTAACTTTATGATGCAAATGCTAACGCCTGTGACAGGTAAGCTTGTGTGTGGGATATCTCTTGAGGTGGATGATGATCTGGGCTTCTTTTCTCCTATCAGGAAGTGCATATTCACAGTAAGAAGAAATGGCTAATCAGTTGGCCAAGGATCCATCTGAGCTGGACTGTGCTTTCTTTCCTGGGGGATGAAATTGGGGAGGGCTTGGAGGGGAGGGAGCTGGGATTGCTTTGGATGTTTGAACTGATTCCCCCTTGCTAGTTAAGAAATCACTCTGGCATAGCTGTTTGCCATGGCATTTTTCACACTTTATCTAGGATTCTGTGTCTCTGTTGTCTGAGAACTGTATTTATATTTACACTGCAAAGCGTGAATATGCTGCTGTCCTTTGGGGAAAGGGATTCATCAAATAAGCCTTTTGCTTTAGCATTATTAAGTGGGCCATGGCACTTCCGCTGCTTGTTTTTGCTTGGAGCCCTTGGGATGTGTGAGGTGGCCTTGTCCATTTCAATGGGTTTCTGCCGAGTGAGCCCGATTTAAAGAAACATAAATTTAGTTGAGAAAGAAGGTAACATGGCATAGCTGAATAATGGGCTTTAATAGGCAAACCAAATAGTTAAATGCAAGATGTTCACTGCATGCTAAAACTTAAGGAATGCATATTCGATGCAATGCATTATTAAATACAACATTGAGCATATGGGTACCCACAATTAATGTATATAAATAGCTGATAAAATTGCTCAGTATTAGAAAGCTAGCGGCAAAAATGACCTCATATGTCAAGCAGACAAGTAGGCAGCTACCATTTTCTTTGTACACCTTACAGATGATAAATTAGTTTTATGGCCTGCATGGGGCTTTTATCACACTACAGCACCAAGTGCATGATAAAGAAAAAAAATGCCTTGGCTCAAAAATCGAACTGGAATTTGGAGTCCCAGCGGAGCTCATTTTTTAAATGTAAATAATTTTAGCCTGCTTCCTTTGGGGAAGATTTATTGAGGCCAAGAGAAATGTAGATCTTTGTTACGTGTTTTGATTAAAACTTGATTTTTGTTTTTATTGACACCGGCTAGAATGTGAATCCGTCATAACTGGCTGCCTATTGATTGAGAGCAGTTTGGTCCAGTGGACACAGGACAGGAAAAAGAAGGGTAGCCCTGGCTTTTATTTCCAGCTGTACTACTAACAGGCAAAGCTGACCTTGGATAAAACTTTGTAACTCTTTGCTAGGTCTGCTGGCTCTATTTAAAACCCCTCAAGCCTGGTGGACAAACTTTCTGTTTTATCCTAAATCTACAGGATATAGGAGAGCAGCTACTTCCCATAGAATTAAGGGGAATAAACTAATTTGCTCTACAATTATATGGAGCAAGCAATGTCTTAAAAATGGCATTATTGTATAGTGTGTGTGTGTGTGTGTGTGTGTGTGTGTGTGTGTGTGTGTGTGTGTGTGTTGTGTTAGGGAGCCATTGATATCTATATAAAAATCTTCCATAGAAAGAAACCTAGAAAGATACCAGGCTCTGTCGCACAGTTTGTGTGTAGTTTCTCAGCCTTTATAAGACTATGCCTCCCTTTGATAAATATAAAAATCTCATGCACTACTTTCTTACAATTTGAAATTCAAAAGAAGCTAAACTCAATTACTGTGAGGGGACGGAGAGCTGCTTTGCTTTCAAATGGCACGAGACTCTGTCTCCAAACCAAGCTTCCCTGGAGTCACTGCTTTGCCAGCCAAGGGTCTCGTTAGCATTATTTTCATATCAAACCACATCAGTGATCAGTTGTTTCATATCCGAAGCAAGCAGCAGTGTGTATCTGTGAAAGGATGCGTTCCTGTGCCTCTGGGGTGTGGCTGAGACTTCAGAGGTAATTAAATTCCTTGTTTTAGGACTAGCATCATTCAGAGAGCTGTGGTCTAAGAAATGGTCTTTTAGAGATACATAGAGGGGTAGCCTGAAGAAGAGAGAAATTCTTTTCTTTTTTTCTCCTGTCTTTCTCTACCCTTGTGGGTTTTTTTTTTCTTCTTTTTTTCAAATCTTCTGGGAAAATGCTCTTTTTCTTTTTAAGTTATAAAATAAAAAAGTTTTTAAAATAATCTTTAATTTCTATATATAATTAGAAACAATTATGGTGTTTATCTTATCTGTTTTAACTTCCCACGTGGTAATCAGAAATGATGCATTTGGACACTCTGTGAGTAAGTAGCTGGGTCTTTGCAGGGAGGAGCTGCACTCTGGGATGTGCTAAAAGCAAGTCAGAGGCAAAGCCTTCGGGCCCCATTTCCATTAAGGCATTGCCTCCGTGGTCTCAGCAAAGCTTCATTGTGCAGTCTGATGTCTGATCTCCACTGAGATCTCTGGTGTAAATACATGCCTTGCCTCATAGGATTAGTTTTGGTCCCTTTTTAGAGTTATGGGAATGGTGTGTAGGGGAGCTGATTATCTCCCTAAACCCTGAGCAAATAAAACATTTCTTTCTGGTCATTATTATTCTAGGATTTCATTTATGTCCATATATTTCATTCGTGCATGCATTCATTTGACATATATTTATTGAGCAGCCAGTGATGCAATCAAACACTCCTCATGAACCAGCCTGTTACCTCCTCACCGCCAACTTCATCCCCCTTACCAGCACTACCATTTCCCCATGCCCATGCTCTTGAAGGGGGTCATATGCTTTCTTTTATCTGAGCCTCTATATCTCATGTTTCTCTGTCAGAATTATCTTTTGCCCTTCCTCTTCCCTCAACTCACATGTAGCCATTTTTTTTTTTTTTTTTTTGAGACAGGGTTTTACTCTCGTTGCCCATGGCATGATCTCGGCTCACTGCAACCTCCACCTTGCGGGTTCAAGTGATTCGTCTGCCTCAGTCTCCCAAGTAGCTGGGATTACAGGCATGTGCCACCATGCCCAGCTATTTTTGTATTTTTAGAAGAGATGGGGTTTCTCCATGTTGGTCAAGCTGGTCTTGAACTCCTGACCTCAGGTGATCCGCCCACCTCTGCCTCCCTAAGTGCTGGGATTACAGGCATGAGCCACCGCTCACAGTGACATGCAGTCATTCTTTAGGTGCCCAATGAATGAACACTTTCTCCAGGAAAGCTTAACCCAGACCTCTTTGAATAGATTGGATTTTCTTCTGTTATAGTCGGTCCTTGTTAAGCTTTACTGCTACAGCTGTTCAGTTATGTTTCATCCCTGCTGGTTCTATGAAACGGAGGCCATCCTCACCATTATATCCCCAGCATTTACAAAGACCTTGGTACACAGAGGACACTTAACAAATACTTTTAAATAAATGAATGAAACTGGCAATGGTTTGTGTCGCATAAGCTGAAGAAGGATCTGAGGCTAGAGTTTTAAATTCTCAGAGGGGCAAATTTTACACCCTCCTGGGTGTTACAGCCTAGGAGTGCCTAAATATGCTGTTCGAGATGACAGAGAGATTCAGAGGACCAAGGATTATGGAGAGGCTTTTAATTTACTAAATACTTAAAACACTGCTACTATTCGTAGGGCTCTGCCTGGAATTGATCCTAATGCATATTTATGGTATGTATAATTTCATGCCAATATCATTTGCTAGATAAGTAATGTTTGTCACAGGTTTATTAGTCAATGTACACACTGAAATTCCTGAGGATGATAAGGAAGAAAGGGCTGTCTAGCCACTCTCCTTGAACTATTATGTCTGGGAAATGCTATATGACACCATGTGGGAGCTCTTATCTATATTGTTTGCATAACTGCTCATGTAGTTCCACGTGGCAGTTGTCATTCTCCTTGGCTGGCAATAAACTTATCATTACATAGAGAAAACTAATCTGGATAGCTAATGACAGGGATGAATAAAGTTACTTTGTAGATGAGCAATGATGGCCATTAAAAATAAAGTAAAACCCTTCTCGGGGCTGGGGGCCGCTAACCTTGCCAGCTACTTGGCATTGTTTAGATCACAGGACACTTAGCATCGTGTCTGAACAGAGAAGAAAACCAGCAGGATTTCTAAACAAATTTTTTTTTTAAGTTTTACTTGAATTTATTAACTGCAGTGGAGCTGATTTAGAATAAAAATGAAGTGGCTCCCACAAGTGGGGTCCAGCCCAGCCATTGTTAACGTTATAGTGTAGGACAATTATCAGGCATATGTGTGCAGATAGCTTGATCTCAGCTTAGCTCATGGGTGTGTCCGCTCTCCTCTCAGCAAATATTTGGACCCTAGAGATGTTTATAAAGGGACAAAATGCTTTGTCCTTGTTTGTTGGTAAAGTCACTCTTGAAAGTGCCACTGACAAAAGGGTTAGGGATTGGTTTCTGTTCACAGAGATTCTAAATGAGTACACAGACACACATGCAAAAAGTAGGATTTATGCCTCTGAATATGGCTTGCAAGGAGGGAGTAAACCTCCTGAATTTAGCAATCAAATTTGTTAAGGCTTCTCTAAAGCCTAAACTTCCAATTAACAAGCAAATCATCATCAGACAACCAGTGAATGGCAAATTCATTCCATTCAACATCTTTTCAAAAGTGGATTTTGTGCACTTATCTCCATGAAAACCCAGCAGGAAGATTTTCCCTGGGAGTGCTCCTACATCTGCCTGTTTTTAATGATGGTAATGGCAAGCAATATTCTACAATTACTTTGACGATCTCATTTTGAGCATGCAAATCATATTATTGAAGAGCCCAGCAAAAGCCATTTGTTCCTTGGAACTACCAGATAAGTTTTCTGGGGTGAGCAAATGCTACTTGAAGAAGGCCAGGCCCTCTGTCTCATAACCTCAACTTCACAGTGGTAGAATATGCCCAACACATTTAGAAAAAGCAAACTACATAGAGACATCAGAGGAGAAATGAAACAAAATTTTATTCCAAACATAAAGGAGTTCTTCTTTTGGTTTTATTTATAAAATATTAGTTTTGTGACTCATTTATTAATTAAAGATAATGCCATTAACAATGGCAACAAAACAGAAAGAAAAAACACACTGCTGACAAAGTTCATAAAGTCAAAGGTACACAGTTTTCAGTGCACCTGGCTCAAGAGTGAGAACTTCTTTACATATCACAATGGTCCTAAAGCCCTTCCCATTTCCTCTCTTTATATCTCGCTCATTTCAACCAGTTATATAGTCAGGAAACAGTTTTATTATACATATATTTACAGGCAGTGTAAATGGGGCAATCTTACAGTGCTACTGCATAAAGACATTTTTATCTGCCTCCTTTTCCTACCCCAAGATATTTGATAACCTTTTTTGGATGTGATGGACATCATGCTGTCCAGATGCTCCTTTAGGGATAAAGGATCATTTATTCCAGCTGATAGGAGTGCTCTTGAAAGACAACGTTCAGTTGTCAGCCCTTCTGGAGATTGTCTCAACCTCTGCTTACTGGGGTGTCAATGACTGATCAATAAGGATATAAAGCCTGCTCTTTTCACACCAACACCTCACAGCAATCTCTGGAAGGGCATCACATCTTCAGAACTCTCTAATAGACAGTCTGAGGTTTGTGTTGAGACCTCATCAAGGCTCAACTTCTCCCTCTGCCCAAAACTGCTTCCTTCCATCTCTTTCATAAGTGCTATTTCCAGGAGCACTGCCTCCTAAACCCTAGGCACACTAAGGTCTGTATCAGAGTCAACACAGGACGAGCCCTTGGGAGAATCTGGCATTCCACTTCACTCTTTTGATGTAAGACCTGTGCTCTGTTTTAAAATGCCAAAACTCAGTGCTGTTTTTAAGCCATTTATGCTATTTTTCTTTTTACACAGAGTCTCACTCTTGTTGCCCAGGCTGAAATGCAATGGCACCATCTCACCTTACTGAAACTGCCTCCCTGATTCAGGCAATTCTCTGCCCCAGTCTCCTAAGTAGCTGGGATTACAGACGCCTGCCCCGACGCCTGGCTAATTTTTTTGCATTTTTAGTAGAGACGGGGTTTCACCATGTTGTCCAGGCTGGTCTTGAACTCCTGACCTCAAGTGATCCACCTGTCTAGGCCTCCCAAAGTGCTGGGATTTCAGGTGTGAGCCACTGTGCCCAGCCTTAAGCCATTTATACTTTGGTGTAAATGAATTTAAGATCTTCCCTAAGCCATTTCTACTTTAATGTGAATGAGTTTAAGATTTTTTTTTTTTTTGATGGGAAATTTCTTGGATATAAAGAGTAGGAAACAATAGCCATGGAAGACAAAGAACATGTCAGCATTAGGACAAAGGCCAAGAAGCAGACATCTGGGGATACCACTGACAATCTCTAACAGCCTCATGTTTTTTCCAGGAATTTTACCCAAGCTTTTTGGCAACAAATGATGCTTCTTTGAAGAATGGAGAAGGGAAGTTTGCCACTTGAAAGAGTCTTCGGGGGCTCCAAGGGATTTGTTGTTTCTTAGACATCCAAGAAGATCCATGCAGGGCAACACCTCTCTCTGAGTTTGGAGCTCACAGATAGCTATAGGAATTAGGTAGCAGGAGTTTTCAAATTGCCAAGTTACCACTCTGCCCTTAATGGGATGTGGGTCCTTGCTGTGTAATCCCTCTGTTCTCTCGTTACTGTCGACTGAGCTTTTCTTCATAACACCTGCTTTCTCAGTTTCTGCTCCTGTATAACTTCAGCGGGCTCACAACTTCACCTGGGCCCTATTTTACTTTATACTTTCTCTCTAGGCAAACTTTCAGTTTTATTTCTTCCCATTAACTGCCTGATTCTCTCTCAAAGTCTCCTGAAAGGACAATCTGAATTCCAGCTTAAGAATTTTTCCACTGGTCACTGGTAAGTTCATAAACTGGCAGCTCTGTGTTCCAGTCCCTACCCCAGGGCAGACAATTGTCTGTAACTTCAGGGGTTGAGAAGCAGTAATGAATCAACAGGAGATGTGCCAGCTTCAGGCAATTTATTCCAAGGGTTTGGAGCTGAATTTCTCCTTAGGCAGGGTTATAGGTGCAGAAAGTATAACAGCTTGCTCATCTTACACCTTATCCTTGACCTTGCCCTTGGAGATATTTGGCCCCAGGAAATGTTTCTTATATGAACATGTAAGCTTTATTAAACTTCACCTTTATGATGATGGCTTGTCTTTGTTCCATTTTGACCTAAGCATTTCTGAGAACTATCAACAAAGTAACCTAATGAAAACTCAACTGTACCAAAGACTGACTTATTACCAAAATCTTAAGTAACGGTCTTGTTCTCAAAGATCTCAGATATTTCTGGCAAAATGAGCTATACATACATGCAAAAAAATGGTCACAATATAGTAGCATTTGTAAGTGATAAAACTTATTTAACAAACACCAGCATGCAAGGTTTGGTGGGGAAAAGGCAAAGATAAATCAATACGGTGACTTCTCTTAAGGGGCTCACAATTGTTAGACGGTGAGTGAAACTTCTGACTGGAAATGGTCAAGAAAGATGTTATGCAAAGGTAGGAGTTAGGTACCAATGGAGAGAGGGTATTTCAATAAGTGATACAGACTACTGGAGGATATTCCAGGCCTGAGAAATTTAGCCTAAGCCACAGAGGGGAACTAAACTTATTTTTATAGAATTTATGAGGAAAGTAGAGAGAAATAATGACAGACAATACTGCAGAAAGAAAATAAAGGCCTCTGTGCAAGTCCCTGGTTAGTGCTCCCACAGTGTTAAGGGAACATTTTGTAGTCAATGTGTTTTACATAGTTTTATCCATTTTGAATACCAAGATCTTGGCTGTAGTCTTAAGGAAGCATCCTGTTATTTCAGATGGCTCCTTTAACACCCCTTGAGAAGGTTCTATAACTTGGAACTTCCTAAGAACACACATAAGTTAATCTGAAATGAACAAAATTTACAAAACATAATATTTAACCTCTCTTAATGCATTACTAATTTAAGCAGAGAGAATACCATAATCTATACATAAGGTATAACACAGTTCTGATATTAATTTCTGATTATCTCTCCAAGAAAGAATTAGTGAGAAGTTTTAGCCTATTATAATGAAGACATTTTGTTTTTCTGTTTAGATCTAGTCTGAATTTTTCAGTGTTCAAATTCTGCTAATACTTTTCTAGGCCCCTGTCCGACACCACTTTATACTCCGTATAATTTCTTGATACTGGGGTCTTTTCCTATAGACAGGAGATACTAATTGCAGCATATGTAAAAACGCCCAAAGTTGTTTGCAGGTAAAGCAAGACTTCAGGGGGTATGGCTTCTTTATGACATGTTCTACAAATGCCCACCAGGAGAATGCATCTTTTGTTTGTTTGTTTGTTTGTTTGTAGTTGCTGGGTTCACTGTTGATCCCTCTGTTGCAGGTGCCCTACATTTCCAGGCAGATGCCCATCTACTTTGTCCATATGTGCAAACGAAAGGCAGGGGTGCTTATATTTTGTTTTCCTATAAAAAGAATAACTCAAAAATTGAGTTTTGCACTGCTAACATTTCAAGTGTGGATAGCATCCTCCCCCCTGCGAGAACTCTGCTAGAAACTTCCTTGACTGCAGCAGCTCAGAACCATTTGTGTTCATTTTTCTCAATCCCTCTTTCTTGAACAAAACAGATCTTCAGTAATGTTTGTTGACTTCAATAGAATTTTCATCTAAGGACTAGGAGTTTTTTTTAATGGAAAGGTTGTTTAAGGTTTCTGAGCAGAGTGTTTTGTGAGGATTTATCTGCAAGCACCCAGCAGGATGTAATAATAATGACAATATGCACAGCTAACATTTAATGGAGTTATCACACCCCAGGCCCTGCTTTGAGCATTTTACTCATATCATCTCATTTAATCCTTAAAACAATCTTGTGAAATAGGTCTTATTATCCTTATTTTACAGACAAGGAAATAAAAATGCAAAGAGATTATCACACATATATTTAAATGTAGCTATCTGGCTCCAAAATATATGCTTTTTAGTGTACAGAGGACATGTAAGAAGTCCTCAAAATAGTAATAATATGAAGTGAAAATGGATCATATATTTGATGTTTTTCTTGTGAGTCTATATACTATAGCAAAATAACCCAGTAATTTTTTGTAGAGGCTTTGCTTTTGGAAGACAGGGGCTGTTGGTGTTACTCTAAGGCACTATGTCAGCATATCAACCATGCTGACAGTCTGGCCCCAGAGATATTCCCAGACATATTAGAATAGCTTACAGCATCTGTCTTCTTGGTCTTTGAGCACCTGAGTTACATTCTGAGTGGTCATAAGAGAGTCATAGAGCAAGTCCTTCAGTCATCACCCATAACTGATTACTTAAGAAGTATAGTTAGGGGAGTGTTGATTCCATTCTCCTAAAAGCAACTTCAAAAAACCCATTGGTTTTTCATTCCTTGCCCTCCTATTCCTCTGAGCATTCCCATAGCAATTTTCCAAAGTGCTTGAGAATTAGGAACAACAAAATTTGGTTATAGAAGGAAGGTAACTGAAGGTATAAGAGTAAATGTTCTTTCACTTTTCTTCTCAAGACTTAGAACCAAAGGCACAATTACTTTAAAGACCGTAGACACTGTGTCCATTAACTAAGGCATGGGTTAATTAGACAATAGATTAAGTGAAGCAGGGGTAGGTGGATGAGTGACAAAGTCCTGGGAACTAACTCAACAAATATTCATTGACTAGCATTAAATGACTTTAAAAGGAGCTTCCTGACAGTGACTTATAGGTTCTTCTCATTGGCTGTTTTTGGAAATTATCAAGTTGAGGAAACATCATCCCCTCCGTTTCTAACTCCAAAATTTGACTGCTTGATATTGACTTTAATTTGGGCATCCTGTGCCTTGACACATTGTGCACATATTAATTGTTCTTTTCTTTTTATTCTACCTCTCCTTTTGTTCGTCAGGGGTGGTCAGGAGCTGATCTTGCTTTTAGACTGCCTTAGGCTGCAAAATGATTGTATCTTATCTGAAGATATAAAAGATAAGGAACTCAGGGGAGAGTGCAGAATAGAAAGTCAAGAAGGCAACAATTTCACTAAGGCAGAGAGGGAATTTGAACAAGTTGCCCAACGATAGAGGTAGAAATAGATATTGATAGGCAGCTTATCAGGTTAAAGAGGCAAGCAATCTGAGAGCAAACTTGGGCAATAATCAGTAAATGAATTTCTATCTATAGCTGGCCTTTGTCAGACTGCTGTGCAGGAAAGGGACAAGATGTGCTGGCAATTTTAAAGGGCTAGAAAAAGGGGAGTTATTTCTCCCAAACTCACCCTTTTCCTCACCTCACTATATTTCACTTAGTCTTTATTATTTACTACGGTTGAGGCAGGTGAATACGGTCTGGAAGCAGGGAACCTAAGGACAATTCAGGTTGACCTCCTAGAACTAAATAAAAAAAAAAAACAAACAAACCACGAACTTTCCACATCTAAGTAACAAAAACACTCGGCTACTCCCTTTGCAACCTCCTCCGCCCCCCACCAACCCTTTTTCTGCATGGCAGCTGGTGAATTGAAAGTATCTCTCATTGGTTGCTTTCTGTAACCAATCAGACATTTGCATAGGAGTGTAATTTTGTAACTTCACTTCAGCCTCTGATTGGTTGCTTTCTGCAACCAATTACCAGTCAGACTGATTGCAGGCTACTACTTTATCTGCATAGAGTGCACACCAAGTAACCAGCGGGAAATCTCTAGGGGGCATTTAAACCCGCAAAAATTCCGTAAAGGTGCCTTAAGCCCCTATGCTCAGGCCGCTCCCACACTGTGGAGTGTACTTTCAATTTCAAGAAATCTCTTCTTTTGTTGCTTCATTCTTACTTTGCTTTGTTTGTGCGTTTTTCCAATTCTTTAAGACGCCAAGAACCTGTACACCCTCCACCGGTAACACACTGCATATAATTACCTAGCTTTAATGTACACATATCTTGTTTTCCTATTGTATTGTAAGCTCCTGAGGGCAGGAGTCTTGTCTAAATCTTCTTTGCATTCCACACAACTTATGAAGATTGTCTTATACATCCCAAGGTGAATATTTGTGATGGATTGCTCAAGACAGGTCGTTAGGACTCACTGCTGTGAGCTGACTGTAACTGCTTTGAGCAGATGGCAGTGGTTTTGCTCACTTCATGTGGACATAGTATGAGAACAGGAACGATCCGAGGCAGTGAGCCAGTGGAACTTGGACTCCACATTGTAGTCATCTCGGATCAGAGTGGCACAGTGGCCCATTCACAAAAGGGAACTCTATCTGTTATTTAGGTAGCACTGAGAAGGCATTCTAATAAAGGCCCTCTTGGCCCATTACCATTATAATATGATGAAATGTCTTCAAACTTAAACCCATCTTGTTAATAGTGGTTTTTGTTACCAAAATCTATTGCCAAGTATCTCGTTTTTGTGAAATTGCCATTATAAAGTAGATAACTCAGGCCAAAAAGTTTATTATTTAGGGTAAGTTTTCCAACTTATCTATTCTTATGCTATTAACTAGATGTCTGCTTTATCTCCATAGAGTTTCTGAAATCTTAATACTTCAGCCCATACTGGTATCACTCTGATCTGATCTTATGTAATACCTATTACTTGAACCCCTTATTTTGACATTTAATTATATGTAATTGTATCTGTAGTACATTTTAATCTTGTACATTATAGTAGATGGCAAGTATTATATCTTGTATCTATTTTATATCCCCTGAATCACCTAGCACAGGTTAAATGCAGTAAGTGTTCAATGTTTTATTTTTTAATCAAAATAAATAGTCAACATGGAGTAAGTTGTGGGAGCCTTTACATTTGTTTTGAAGCCTACCTGAATTAATTGCCTCCTCTCACTTGATGGCAAGCTTCTCAAGGGCTCTCCCTTGGTTCAGAAAATAATTTTTCGTAATTCCAAAGCAATAACATGAAAGCATTGTTTGTTTAGTAAATATTCGTCGCCTATGAAGACCATGGTTTTTAAGATAAGGTACTATGTAGAGTCAGCACATTGAATCTAATAAACACAGAAATAACACATTAAGCTAAAATAATGGCAGCTGCAGAGCACAGGAAATGGTAATCGGCTGAGGGGGTCTCTTGCTAGTTGGTTGAAAATTCACGAGTATCGAGTCATTATCTTCTGACAACCACAGTTCTAATCTTGGCTTCTATGCATTCAACCTTTTTAGAAGCGGGAAAAATGGGGAGGTATTGGTCGAAGTGTACGCATTTTCAGTTATAATATGACCATGTTCTGGGGATTTAATGAACAAAATAGGTGGTGATGGATGTATTGTTTTGATTTTGATCATTATTATATACTATATACATATACATAGCTAATCATCACATTGGACATTTGAAATCTTAGTCAATTAAATATTTTTTATAAAGCTAAAAAATAAATACCATGAAAGACATTTTATAAAAGATCCTTTCCATGTATTTTGCGTGGCACTTGTCCAATATAAAATGGATTTTTTAAAAATAATAACATTTGATTGTTCTTCTAACCCCTTAACATACTCTTTAGAGCATAAAAAAAATTTCCCATAAAAGCAAAACAACAACAAAAACAAAGCATCTTTATCTTTTGATGGCTGCTTCCTTGTCTGAAAAGAAGGCTTTAGTCTAACTTCCAGCTAAGGGGTTTGTATGCGTGTACAGGGTGGTAGTGGGACATGCCATAGCCATATTTTTGAAGCTAACTTCTTAAATATCACTTATCTTATTGGTTGCCATTTCTCTGAACCAAGTTAACATTTCTGTGAAACTTCTATTATACCTTGAAGATAAAATAGAATTATGTATGTTATGCATTTCTACATATTAACAGGTTGCTCTTGAATTACATATGCGAAATCCCTGAGGAAACGGCCATTCACTGTGGTCTCTTTCTTCTTCTTACCTAGGGTAAGGTTTGTGCTCAATGTTAGTATCTTTCTGGCTGCCTCATCCCCAAATGTCTGTTTCAGCAGAACTCACTGGTCCATGAAAGAGTTCATACAAAATTTAAAGTGTCAGTATAATTGGAACTCTTCTGTCCTTTAATTTCTACTTAGCTCTCTCATGCAGTTGTAGACTACTTAACTAGTTTTCTCTCTCTCCCTAAAGCATTTTGAGGCTGACATTAAAGCAAACAGATTATTCTTGAAATTCCAACTTCTCTGCATCTCCTAGAAGTTGTTCAGTAAGGTCAGTACTAGGGCATCAGGGCCCAGCTCCTCCCAAATATGGCCATTGTGTCTCTCAGTTTCCCTAGCATGAGGACTTCCAACTCCTTAAAGTTGTAAGTCTGATATTTTTTAACAACATTAACGAAAGCCACCAAACAACAATGACAAGCCCCTAAAATAGATTCACGGGGTTTGTGGTGGCTAAGAGCTGGGTTTGCTAAAAATAAAGCTGCTTCTGCTCCCTCCGTCATCCTTTTTCTGCTAGACTATAATTAAAGTCCACATCTGAAATTCTTATTGAGCAGCAAAGTCCCATGAGTGATTGGCATCTGGCATCCAAAAATATTCTGCAAAGAATAGTGTTCTCAGTGGCACATCTGACAGGCTCGGCTCACTTTCAGTGCTCCTGGCTTCCTGATGAGTGGCAAACCAATGGATGAACAGGAAGATTGTTTCAGCCCAATATCAATCAATCAGTTAGTTCTTCCATCAATGACTTGAAGCAATTTCCCAAGCCTACCCTCTCTTACCCCACACTGGCACAAGAGAGAAGAGTGATAGCGACAAAATCAGCCTCACTAATTGGAACACTTTTTGCCTCTGCCAGTGATAGGAATGAGGGACCCAGCTTGGTTGGGAAAATGCAGTTCCCTGGTGAGATGGAGAATTGCACTTGCCTGCTAGTCCAAATAGCATTAGTTTTTGCATAGAAATTCTACCCAATTAAAGGACTTTTATTTGAACCTGAGATTTGTTGTCCCCCTGGAATGGATAGATTAATTTTAGAGAGGAGGAAAATAAGCCTTTCCCATCATCTTGTTTTTCATGCTTGTGTCATTTGCATGAGGACTAGACATTGTGTGATTGCACATGGGTTACTCCTCATAGCATCCTAAATAAGAAGATGTTGGACATTGAGAGGCATTTTTTTTTAATCTGAGCAGTCAAATAAACCTAATCACATGAATATACAATGAGATAAAACACCAATCTTGCACCAAAAGGTTTTATGATTTTAAGTAGACTTGTGCTAAACTCTTATCGTAATTGTAATTAGAAAGAGCAGGCCAGTTTCCTGCTGCTTGTGCTCACATTTGACATGTGAATAGTATGAGGGTAGTTGCCTGAGCTGAGTTCTTGATTTGCTTTAGTCCAGAGTTGCTGTTTGCTATGTAGCAAGTAAAGAGGTCATATAAAGTGACGCTAACTCTGCTAAAAACAAATGATCTTTCTTTATTTGCTAGAGACGGCCAGTATTTCCAAACTTTTATTGTGTGAAAAATATCCTCTTAGTATACATTATATTAAATGATAGAATTATCTGACAAAGGAAACTCAGATACATAACAAATATAAATATAGGATAGAGGCAGTGATCCAAATGTTTTGGGATCTATGTGACTCATCTGCTGGTGGCATGGATTCCTGCAATTGATTAAGCCCATTTCCTAGATTTTGCTTTATCACTGGGTGTCAAAAGGGGAGAAAAAAAACAACAGTCTTGACTGGGAATGAGTCTTGGAAATGACTGCAGTGAGCAGAAAGAGAGTGGAATGCCAGTTAGAAATGTGTTCTGCAGAAGAAATTGATGAACCAATATATATTGACACTTTGTACTTCAATTGAGTCTTTTGATGAGTTTCAAATAGCCTTTGAAGATCCTATAGATGGCAATACTTGACACAAATGCCAAAGGCAGTTACTTGCTTGCTGTTGCACATCTCATTTCTCTATCCTTAGACTGTTAGAAAAATGGACATTGGCTCTAGAAAAGCACCTCAGATATGCTGTAGTTCTTTTTCCTCAGATGAAGAAGCTGTCAACAAAGAAGGTTAAGAGAAGGACATAAAGTCCTATAGCTAATCATGGGAGATCCTGAAGACTAGAATTTTGGACGCTTGAATGTAATTCAAATGCACTTTAAAGTTTGGCCAATGATCAAAGGTATGGCCTGAACAGAATATGAGAAATGAAACTGCTCACTCATTTTGCCATGAGTACCATTATAGGGAAACTTAGGTCAGCAATGTGGTGGATCTGGCTTGTTTTTGCCTTACAGTCTCAGCTCATGAGAATCAACTCATATATTTTCAGAAATTTTGTTAGCTGGTTGATGTCATGTTGGAAGCTTTATTCTCCATGGTGGAGGGATTCTCAGTAATTAGGACTAATTCATGGAATGAAAAATGCAGTGTTTGCTTGTGCAAATGTACCAGGCTGAAACTATATGCCAAACACCTATTGAACATAAAAGAAACACTAAGTGAATTCTACTCCTTTAACAGATGCTTATAAAGATGGCACCATCTCTTAGGGACCTAATAGAGCAATCTTATGATTGTACAGATGAACTCTGATCTGGAGATGAAGAGAGATAATTTCTTATCTTCATGCTGAAGAAGGAACACGTCAATCTCTCTTAAAGAAATCTAGGAAGGAATTCCAAAGACAAATTTTGTAAAGTGGAAAGTTCAAATTTGTCCCGGACGATTCTTGGTGTATTTGTCAATTTGAATGATATTTACAGAATAAATCTAATTTAGGGCTCCCTGGAGAGACAAGATTGTACAATATCTTAAAACAGAAAAAAAATCACCCATAATAAAGATAGAAGTATATTCAGTAGTGAGCTGGAGTTGCCACACACTGGCTCAAGGGGCTAAGCGTGCACATCTCTCCCCTTTGTGCTTTATAATACCACTTTGGAAGCTTGAAATCAGCTGTGATGGAACAATTTACACCATGCAAGCTGGCAAACATTACAAATCAGGTTTTGATATTTTTTGATTTTTGTTTTTTACAGAAAAATGTCTGTTGAACATTTATCAGGAATCACTGGACATTATAGTTCCCTAACATTGAAGCCACAGACAATAACAGACATTTTATACAGAAGGTCTTTCTTTCTTTCCTTCTTTCTTTCTTTCTTTCTTTCTTTCTTTCTTTCTTTCTTTCTTTCTTTCTTTCTTTCTTTCTTTCTCTTTCTTTGTTTCTTCTTCTTCTTTTTTTTTTCTCTCTGCGTCTGTCTCTGTGGCCCAAGATGGACCAGGGTTGGAGTGCAGTGGTACAATCTCAGCTCACTGCAACCTCTGCCTCCCTGGTTCAAGTGATTTTCCTGCCTCAGCCTCCTGAGTAACTGGGATTACAGGCATCTGCCACCACTCTTGGCTAATTTTCCTATTTTCAGTAGAGACAGGTTTCACCATGCTGGCTGGTCTCAAAACTCCTGACCTCAAGTTATCTGCCTGCCTTGCTCTCCCAAAGTGCTAAGATTACAGAGGCATGAGCTACCATACCTGGCCTCCTTTTAAAACTATTCTCAAAAAACCATTTCAGAAAAATATATAATTATGAAACAGAGACATGGCAGTGATAGACTTATGAAGTGAACCCCTTACAGGAAAATGAGGCATTCTTTTCGCCTGGCAATATAAGGAGACCTACTGGAAGAAATAGAACCAAAGTTAAGAGAATTGGACTGATAGTCCCCATTCATTTAACATATTTTATATAAAACTTAAACTATACCTACAAACATGATAGGTACTCTAGGAAATACAAAAGATACATAAGTTTATCATTCAAGTGCTTAGAATGTAACTAAGTAGCAAATCCTGAATAAAATATTAAAGGAAAGTACAGTAAGTACAGTAAAATTGCAAAAAAAAAAAATCTCTTAACATTGGGTAGAATTAACAGACAACATCCTGGTGAAGGTAAAACTGGAGGAGAATCTTGAATTATGGACAGTATTTGGAAAATGTTTGGAGCACCAAAATGGAGAGGTGATTGTAAACGTGATCTAGGGGCATGCAAACAAAAAAATCTACAGAAAAGTACACTGTATGTGAGACTACGTCCATTACCTTCCTGGTAAGAGCAGTGGGGGCAGCTGAGAAACAAGGCAGATACAGTGGGTTACAAAAGAAGGAAGGAAGAAAGGAAGAGAGGGAGTAAGGGAGGCAGAGCAAGAGAGAGGAGAGGCAGTAGGTTAAAAGTGAAGCAAAGGAAGAGAAACAAAAAGATCAATTACTCAACACAAGGCACTGTATGAAATAGCTCTTATGCGTATCTCATCAGGCAGTTATCAAACATCATTGGGGGCAGACATTATTCTCCTTTCACAGATGAAGACACCAAGGCTGCACCAAACAGACTCGCTAAAAAACCGTAGTTACTAAGGGCGGAGCTTGGTGTCCAGTCCAACTCTGCTGGCTCTAGATCCAGGGTTCTTTCCATACCACGACACACTCTGGCACTTGATTTCTTGGAAGCTTCAGCAGTTTCCCTAAAGCATTGTTTTATTAAATGTTTATAGGAGAGGGAAATACATCATATGCAGAAACTTGGGGAGTTGAACCTCTTATATCCCAGGCAATTAAACATTTAATAGATGGCTTGGTTGACTATGGAGTCTTCTAAGTTTGGGTGAAGGTCAAGGTTGTCAGAGGGCTATGGTTTCACATCTAGCTGAAAAGACACCAAAGGGAGAATAGCCGTAATTTATGGAAAGAAAGAGGTTCCAGTCACTGAAATGGGAGTAGACAGAAGATTCACCTAAAAAGAAATACTAAGTCCTGAGCATTTGATACAAACTGTATCTCTAAATCTTTCCCAATGGTAGAACTACTGCAAGTTAGCTCATCAGGGCCTAAAGATACTTTTGACAGAACTACAAAATCCCCTGGTAAAGATAAATGGGGTGTAATTTAAGTAGTCTCGAACTTTTCTGCAAGCTTCAAGATCACTGCACATTGTTGGATCTGTTCATAATGGCCTGGACTGTATCCCAAAAACACCAGTGGGAGAAACTCAAGCAGACTGGCCAGGCTAGAAAAGGGGAATGAAGCCATTTGGATTTGGCTGAGACTATAGATGATCTAACGGTTTGCAATGTATAATTTTTTTTTTTGTCCTTTTAACAGTCTTTATCTGCCTTTATTTGCTCAACAGCCCTTTGCTCAAGTTCACGCTCAGCTTACCACATTCGATGAAGCACACAGCAGTGGACAGGGGAATTTAATCTAGAAATCAGCCTGACTTGTCTTCGAAATGTAGTTTAGCTTCCAGGGCTGTGCTAGGAGGATGCATAAGTAAGAGCCCTGTCTAGGTCAGGTGGCCTGAGAGTCCTGCCAGCATCCCTAACAATGCCTTTTAGGCAATGCTGTCAAACAGACTCCCATCTCCTTAACTGACAGCGATGAGCATTTTAATAAAATGAGTTTCTGGTTGTTTTGAAGCATGAAGCCTAGTAGAAAGGAGAATCTGATCAGCTTTTGCCATGGCTTTCATAATTGTGAATCCTTCCATCTGTCTGCCAGTAATTCGCCTTCCCAGACATTCAGAATAGATCATCCTCACTTCTAGCTGTCTCTGACGCATTGCTCAGGATTCTTTCAACCTGTCTCATAGCTTTCAGGTGCTAAGATGGCAGGCGTCCAGTCTTTCTGAAGAGAAAGCCTCCATTGTTCATTGTGCCACTGTATCTTCCAACCCTTTTTCTTATATCCCGGAAACCTATTTGCTTTTTAACTGCTGCCACATACTGAGAAAACATCTTTACTGAGCAGTCCTCAATGCTGTGGCTTGAGTCCTTTTCATCAGGGGCCTGTAAGTCCCTAGCTGAGATGAAAAGTCAGAATTTTTCCATCCACCTGGTTTTCTTTATGTCAAACCAATTCAAATGGCACTGGTTCTTGTGCTGCCTTGTTGCTGAAATTTTTCTGGAATTGTCACCATCTTCCCAGAAGAAAACTTAATACCATTGGCAAATATTTTCAAATTAGAATTCCTTATAGTTTAAATACATACGTCACTTAACAGTGTCCTGTAAGAGGGTCTTTCACAATGAAACAAAGAAGCTCTTGGTCAAGCATGCCATACGAATGGATACTTGTCCACATTGCCATAAAAACTCTATAATCTCTCTCTCATATTGCCCGAAATCTCATTTTGCTTTCAATACATAAAAGAGCTTGATTTCTACAAACTAGAGCTTAATTTAGATTCCAAACATACCCTGTGATTCAACATATATAGTTTAAGCATACCTTTTTAAAGTATGTATAATCCTGGTAAGATCAAGAAGGCATCACTCATTCATACCTTAGAAAAAATGTGTTTAATTATATCCCTTCCCTCCTGATGTACAGCAGACACTAGCTACACTGAAAAATGCAGTTAATCATGTGAGACAATTTTGTATCCTTTGACCAACATCTCCTAAGTGTCCTCATCACACATATGCACACAATAGTAACTATGTGTGGTAATGGATGTGTTGATTAATGATTGTGGTAATCATTACATAATATATATGTATGTCAAATCATCACATTGTGCACCCTGAATATCTACCATTTTTATTTGTCAATTATAGCTCAATACATCTGGAAAAGAATCAGTTGGGCAAGAGGAAATTAGGAAGAAAGCAAAAAGGTATTTTGTGCAAGTAACTCTCTAAGAAAGCAAACCAAAAAGTATTCTCTATACAAAGGACGATGAGGGTATTGAGTATCTGGAAAAATATAGTGGTGAGTTAACTAGATGGAGGGAGACATGTGTGGAAATAGAAGAGGGGTCTCCCCAAACCAACTTTTGAGATTTCTCAATTTGGAGGAGGACTATAGGCATTTGGGATACCCTAATCTAATTGATGCAATTAAATTAGTTTAACTCTGTCCTTTCCACCTTGGAAACTATGCCCAGAGGAACATTACCAGGTTGGTACATGTAACAATTAGTTTCTCCCATCTCCCTCCACTCCCTGGGTTGCACCTTCTCCAGCATCAAACCTAATTTTCCTTTTGATATGCTGTTTTCTGCTTTCTCCAGTTACCTGCTCAGAGGGGAAGCATGCCCAGTTTTCACAGAACATATATTATTTTGCAGGTATAACAAATGAACATATTTGGTACCCACTAAATGCTTCCAAGCAGACACATAATCTTTGCTAGATTAAAATTACTAGAAGCCTTCATGGGAAAGATGAGCCAACTCTCCTATGTCATTCTATCTGTAGAACGGCAATCACATCTCTCTTCTCCTTCTGTACTTAAATAACTCAGGGGTTCATATCATACTTTTTTTAATTCTAAAAACTGTGCCTTGCACAGTGTGCTGATAAATATCTAGTATTTATTGAATGTTTGCTGTATGTTAGACACCGAGATAAATATGCTGTAGGAAATATTTACCTCATGATAATCCTATGACATACTTGCTATTATTATCCCCATTTGGCAGATGTGGACACTGAGGCTTACAATATTTGATGGCTTCTCAAAGGTCTTATTCTTCAAGTATGAAGAACAATATTAAATTCAGGTTTATCTGATAAGGAGTACCTGCTGGACTTGTGAGGGAAATAATTCTATCAATTCCTTATGTTGAATCTGTGGGGAAAACAAACATTTATGAAGTTCTGCATTTACAGGTCTATGTTCAAGCCTTCTATCAAGAAGCCTGGTTATGCAATTCATCTGACACTCCAATAAATACTGGAAATTACAAGGAATGTTTAGGAATGTACAAACCATGTTTTGAAGATGTCTATTTTACCTCTCTATCAAGAAGGCTTCAACATAGACCTACAATAGATACTGTAATAGATCTGTAGTAGACATTGACCTGTGTTTTTTATTTTTTATTTTTATTTTTATACAAGCTTTACTATTCTCCCTGCCTGTCTATCTTCAGGATCCTGCTGAGAATGTCCATGAGGGCTCAGGTTGTGAGTCCAACCTTTCTGGGTTACGGGACCAGTGCCAATTCTTACTACCTGCCTAACTTCATGCAATCTATTCTAACCTGCTCTCCAGATCTGTAAGTAAAAGTAGTGATGGTATGTAACTCACAGGTGTAATGTGAGGCGTAAATGACATAAGGCACTTAGTGTGAAGTCTGGCATATAGAATGTGTTTGGTAAATATTATTATTATTGTTGTTGTGTTTATGTCAGACCACCATTTTCTTTGAACCTACTCAAAACTAGCACTTCAATAGCAATTCTGTTTTACATGTGTGCTGTTTTATTCCACCAACTGGAGGCATAAATCCCCTTGATGACAAGGAGTAATTGTATACAAAATTTCTGGGGATACAAAATTTCTACACCTGCCTTATCCATTGTCAGAATGTGCCTGGGCAATAGTACCTTGTCCTACGTAGGTGTGTGTTTTTCAGGCCTTGAGACATCTACAAGTAGGCAGAGAGCATATATGACACTGATCAGATGCCAAAGAGGAAGTCAGCCTTACCCTGGGATTAAACTCACTTCTGCATGATGATTGGAGTCAATGTCTTGCTTACTTAATCTCCAAGAATCAAGGTATACATTTTCTTTAATCAAAGTATGGTGATCGCTTTAGACATTTGAAGACTTGAATTTGGGCTTCCAGACTTTAACTTATTCACGATAATGTATCTTAGATGCTTAGTTGCAAACTTGCCCATGATTCTATTCACTTTGAGAAAATGCAGGAGTAAGTTGTAGAAGAAGGAATCAATGTCCTCTGTTCAAGTATTTGTGAGTGTGTCTGTGTAGTTGTTACTGGTTTTAGCAGTATGTGTCTGTTTTCATGGAATTTCTAGTTACATTATGTAAAAAAATTCCTTTGTGCAACAAATTTAATCTGTTCCTTAGCTTCTTGCCTTTGACAACTTGAAGAAAATACTTGACTGAACATGTTGCCCGAGTGCCCGGTAAACTATATTATCTCAACCTAAAAAGAGGAGAGGAAGCCAGAAATTGCATATATTAAACAACTCCCTCCTGCTGTTTCCCTAGGATCTACATTCCAAAGCCTCAGAAATAGGAAAATCTTTTTGGAAATTTATAGGTGATGTGTACAGGGGTGTTAGTGAAGTTATATAATTCATCTGACACTCCAATAAATGCTGGAGACTACAGAACTGTTGTAGGAATGTGCAAAGTATATATTTAAGATGTCTGTTTTACCCCAAGTTTTATACTAGTTTAATCTGCTGCAAGTGAAATTGTACCCTTTGCTAGAGGAAATATTAAAAGGACTTGGAAACTATCTGCGTTCCAGTATGGTTGAGAGAAAGAAGCATCATTAAGCTAAATTTCAAAAAGTTACAGATGAGGGAAACCAGAGATAAGATTAATCTGAGACAATGTAGAGAATTCGAAGTAAATAAATTACTTGGGGGTCAGGGAAAAGAACCAGAATGATATTAAAACACACATACACAAAATATAATTGCCAAAGCCTCTGCTGAGACCTAACAGGGCCAGATTTTTGAATGAAATGACATAATTTCTTCTTAAGATAGTTTAATGTTGAGAGAAGAGAAAAAGTTTTATTGTTTCGAAATGTCTATAACTGGAAAAATCAATAAAAATGCAGTAGTAGAAATGATGGGGAGCATCATTTGAACTAAAATAAGAGGAATAAAACAAACAATCAGCGATGGAGGAGTATGCTGCAAAACTCATGCAGATAAATTAAGTAGGAAATGATTTTCAAGTACGGATCACAGAATGTCTGTATCAGGGATTGGAGGCACATATATATGGAGTAACTTATTTTGATAAAAATAGAAACCGCATACCTAACATACTAACCATTTAATTTCTATGAGATGTTAAAGGAAACTTTATCTTTTATATCCTGATCTATTTCTGATTTTAAGAAAAGTAACAAAAATCTTGGGACAAGGGATCATGACATCCTGGAATTAGTAATAAGAGGAAGGAAAGACAATATGAAACTAGAGTACCAAATGTGGGGGGTGGGGCAAAGAGAGGGTAAAGATATATCAGAATCACTCAGAAGGCATCATAGACCATGCATACATTTCTCATGCTTAACTGGTAATGTATCTGAATTTCTGGGGTGTCAAAGGACAAAAGAAAGACCTGAATGTAAGTTCATTCTCTCTTAGAGATTCCACCATACCAGATCTCTCTGTCTTACTGGTTGGAGCTACAGCAAGCACTTGATTGGAGATACCTAGCTTTAGGTTCCTGTACAAACAAAATAAACAAGAGAAATATTGGCATTAGGTTTTATTAGATTCCCATAGGAGTGCAAGTTGGAATGGTCCATTTTTGGATAATAAATACCCTTAGCATTTTTCAACTATTCAATAGAAAAAGGGAACATTAAAACTGAAAACTGAATTTCTTTTTATGCAAGCATGTTGGAGCTCTTTACAGTCTTCTCTATTTGAACATATTTGTAACCTGATTTTGTTTTGCTGTTTATGCCAGTTACAAAAGAAATTTGATCATCTACAAGGGGAGATAATTTGGGTAGAGAGTTCGTAAACTGGGTTTTGGACATAAGAAATTTGAGTTCCTGGTGGGACATCTAGGCAGAGACACCACTGGACAACATTACCAGGGAAGAGAGCACATCAAAGACAAAGATAGATCCAGGAAGAGCTCCTGTAGCCATTGTTGTTGGTATTGGAATGTCAGGAACAAGAGAAAGCACAATTAGAGAAAAAAAGGGAAAAATAATAAAGCGGAGAAGAAACTAAAAGAGGGTCTTGATACTGAACTAAACAAATCACTGAGGAATTTGTGTAGGTAAAGAGGAAATGGAAAATTCTGAAAACTAAAATTAAGATCATACATTCTGAGCATGAAGATTCTTTCAGAGAAAATATGCTACGCTGGTTTTAAAATCAGATGAAGTCCAAGAGTAAAAAGATAGAAGAAAAAAAGAACATATGACTAAGGATGAATGCAACAGAAAACCATAAAATTATTAAAAAAAAAATCCAAGACAGACAAATCCCAGGCTAAACTGAGGGCAAGAAAAGTAATATTTTTAAAAAATAGTATACAGGATTTTTAATGCTGTATACAAATCAAGAGTAAGAAAAGAGGTGATATAAGGCTTGGGGACAAAAATAAAAAAGGTAGTAGATAGCAAGCAAAGATGAATTGTTACTCAGCTTCTATTTGCCTTTCACATTTTTTCACTAGCAGATTCATTCTTAGACTTGCTCCTTAGACTGAGATCTTCAGTATAGTGACATAGTCCCTCTTCTTGTTTGCTGTGTTCAACACCTTTATAATTTTATGTCTACACAGACTTTTTTATAAGTAGAGATGTATAGATATATCATTATATTTGCAAATATTCACTGTCTTTGGCGTACATTTCTCTAGATCCTTTACAGATCAAGGTCAGTAAGTTGATACAGCTCAAGGTCACCAACACTGCAATAGCTTGGGTATTGCTGTGACCTTTATGAATATGCATCACACTCATTTTAGGCTTAATTTTTCTTTCTTTTCTTTTTTACATTAAAGAACTAAAACCCTAGGAAAAAAAAATCCGAGTTTCTTATTTTAGTCTGAATGTGATCTGAAGGTAGTTAACCTTGGAAGGAAGGTAGAAATGAAGACAAACTTTCCTTCTGGCCTCCTGATGCTTCCGTGTAAATTGATGGATCCCTCAAGGATGAATGCGACACCATGACAAGTGTGGAGGGAAAAGTTATGCTGAAGCTGACATTCACAGGGTGTATTAATTATAAGTATCCATCTCCCTAGTGTTCACATACTTTTTTCCCCCCAGGAAGCAAGCTGACCAAGAATTTTACTTTTGATGGAAATGAAGAATGTTTGGAGTTCTTGTTAAGTTTCTATACATTTAACTTAAATTCATCTTCACATTAACTTTAGAGATCTGCATAGATCAAATTTACAGATAAAAGAAAGGAAGTGGAAGATGTGCACTTTCTTTTTCTCACAGAGCGTGGGGTGAACCTAAAGTTTAGTTCATTTGAATGGGTAAAATTTGAACTTTGGTAGCCGAAAGGAAAGACAATTCTGAGGATATAATGAACATTTTTCTTTCTATTAAGAAGCCCGAGGAGTGTTTCTTTGTTTAAATCTTGGATGCTGAATGTATTCATGATTGCGGCTCCAAAAAGGGAAAGGAAAGTCAACCAAAAGTAGCCATTATCATCTCTGTAAGGTGAAGCTTCAGAAACAGGTGTTGGGCTTGTGAACAGACCAAAGCAAGGGGATTACCCTCTTGCAGATTCTGAAGCCATGCTCAGCTACCTCCTAAAGACAAACAACTGTGTCTGGGAAATCCATTCAGTTTGGCTGACAGTTATTTTGTAGGCCAAAATATAAAAAGAAAATGGTGTTGACAGTATGTTCGTGAGGAAGTTCTATGGCAACAAAATATATATGTATTTATTTAATCTTCTCTTACTATTTGCTGATGAGCGGACAGGCCTTAGGCAGCCCGTATGGCTAATTCAGGTTGTACTCAACGCATTTTTCTCAGCAGGTTCTTTTGCCTAAGTGCAGCTAACATTTCACTTGCACACACATATTTCAGTTCTTCTGATTTCCACATCCACTGTGGGCTCTGAAATTGTCATTTAACTAAGTTCATCCTTTATTCTCTGAATGGACTTTTGTTGCCACTCCTGTTACTGTTATTGTCATTTGTTTCCTTCCAGGTAGCTTCACAAGAACAAAAAGCTGACTTTTCTTAATGTGGACATAAACTTTTTTTCTTCTCTGAAACTTCTTTGTAGCTTAAAAAATGTTTTAATGAAAGCAATTATCTCAAGTGAATAAGCATATGCAAAAATGCTGAGAGGTGAGCCAGGAAGATATTTCTACCTTTTTAAATCAATCACTTTTCAGGTGTTTTCTATTTATTGGAAAGAATGTAAAATCTACATGGATTTTCCTGAATCGGTAAATCACCGTTTTAGATTGCAGAGTCCTTATTCCCCAACATTTTATCTAACTGTCCATCATTTACTCATAACACTGAATTTTGCTTCCTTTACAATATGATTTTTATAATGCTCAGAAGCTCAGGAGCTATTTTCTTATAGTCAAATGTTTTCCTACTGGAAAATGTCACCATGTAGATAAGTCACAATAAGATCAACTCATGAATATTCACAGGGCATATTCTGAGTACTGTAATACCCACTTAATGCTCCTTTACTGGCTAGATCACCCATATTCCTGATTACTTTCCCCCATTAAATCCTTAATTGCTATTTAAACCAGGCAATTTTTCATAGTAATTCTTGCCCAGTCTAGTGTCCTGGTATTACCACTTGATATTACATATGACACATAATTTCCTCTCATTCTTGAAATTTATGTGTGATTCATTTCTCGCTTTGCTTTTCAAGTAGGGATGTTTTAATTTTTGCTGAATTCATTGTCCATATTTTACCAAAGAGAGAACTACTGCGCTATTAGAAAGCAGATTTTAATGTAGAAGTTCTATACCACCCCTCCTTTATTTGAAAAGACCTATGTTATTATAATCACTCAAAACCCTTCATTTCTCAATTCTGAACAAAGTATTTTGCACTTCAATATTTCTTATACTTGGTGCTAGACACATACATGTGCCGTTTTGAGCTACTTTTGCTCCCTAGGAAGTCATAGAAAGTAGAAAACTTTTTTCTTAGAATTAGTATTTAGCTCTAATTATTCTCTCTACCACTACTTTTGTTATATGATTTCTTACTTATTAGTTATTGAAGACATAAAAAGTCTTTATTAAATGGCTGCATAAATACAATGTCATGTGTTATCTTTTTTGTTTAGGCTTTGGTTAATGGTTTTGGAGGGATATGCAAACTTTGAGGAATCTTGTCTGGTTTGGTGAAGGCTATATCCATAGAATTGAATTTGCCTGTAAACTGCCTTGAGAATGAGATACTTAAATTTTCCCTTTAAGCTTTCAGTTGCATCACATAGAATTGTCAATGTTCAATCTATTTTGACCCATGAAAATATTGTTAAATATGGATTTTTATCTCTTTTGAATAATTAGTATATACATGATTGTTTATTTAAATAATTCAAGTAGTTGTCTTCTATAAGAATGTTAGCATATTCCACAATCTCTATATTGTTTGAATTCTTAATTCTTATCTTGCGTTCTGAGGGACAGCCTCTGCTACGCTTTTTAATATGTTGAATCATTCTGGTTCAATGGGCCAGTCATGACTGGATACGCTATGATGGGCTTAGAGGGATGCCTATTTTAGTATACTAAGTTTATTGTCTTATCCCATGAAAACATCCCGTAGAGATGTCATAAATTGAAAGACACAGTTCCTTTTCATTTCTGTGGAAATAAGATTTTTAGGGGTATATGAGGTCATTAGAATATAGCAATTTTGGTGTCAGACAGACCTGAGATTGGCCTTGGATCTACCCGTTTTAAAAATATATGTCTTTGAGCTAGCTACTCATTCTCTCTGTGACTCAGTTTTCTCATCTATCAAACCTGGATTATAATACTTGTAGATAAATGCTAACCTGCCTAAGCCTGACCCCTTACAAAGCAGTTGGCTGCCTCCAAAGCCCCATGGAAACCAGTTATGAACCAGTGCCACATAACAAGGCTTAGGTCCCAATGTCTGCTCTCTCTACCTCCATCCATCTTACCATGAGAGGATCTGTGTTTCTTCAACCAAGGATGCTTGTGTGATGAATCCTATCACTATCTCAGCACATTGCATCAGTGCAACTACAAAGCTTGCACCCCAGATTGCAAAAGGGTAGAGCCTGGTTTTCTTTCAAATCATGCGCACTAAGCTCACAGGAAAGGGCTAGGACTAAGATTTTGTAATGTTTTATTTCTGTTTATATACTAGCCTCTAATGATAGCAGCAGAGGGGCATTCCTAGTCTTGCAGCCTACAGACAATAGTCCAAAGATTGGGTCCCTCTCCTAGCTCTGCTAAGTGTCTCTACACAGTTCTAAAATGCAGTGGAGAAAGGCAATTCCACAAATGTACTTCTACTCCTGTCTCCATAACTTTTCCCCAAAAAAGATGCTCCAGCAGTTTAGAAGAAAATCTTAATTATCCAAAGTCACTTCCTTTGGTGTTTAAATTCATCAGATAATTACTCAATTATCTACTTTGTTTTGTCTGTGTGGATATCCTGGCTTGAGTCCATTGACCAACTAATGTACACTAAAGATGAGAAAATTAGGAGATTGTGCCTATGTCGACTGATATTTCTGTTTTCAATCCAATGGTTTGTCTGTACTACTGATGTGTGCTGTCCTCATTAGAAGTTTTCAAATCAAATAATGTTTATTGTACCCAGCAAATGAGATAAAACAGGTTTGTATTTACTCATTGGCTGCCAGCTCAAACCTCATTATTTCTATCTTGGGGACAGAAAGGTAGATGCCCCTTTTAATATTGGAAGACATTTCAGTTAAAAAAAATTTGGTTTCTCATGAGAATATAAAAGCATGCTGTATATACCCTGAATAAATTATATCTCAGGCTTTGTTTCTCAGCTGGAATTGAAATACCACCATGTCAACATTTCTCAGCTGGAGTTAAAGATGTCCCTATTTCTTCAAGATCACCTCTACCTCTATCTAGTTCCTGAGATGGTCTGGACCAGCAGAGCCCTGTGTCAGTGCCTTTAGCTGACCACTTGGTGGCACCTGATTTCTGATGTGCTTCTATGCTAGGTAATCTATAGGATGATGGCCTCATTTTTACTGCATAGCATTCCTTCTTCCTTCTAGGATTATAACTCTGTATTGAACTCAGGCTGGGCTAGGGTTGCCTGTCCTGCTGCATGGGGGAGTTTTGTGCCTTGCATAGGATGATAGAAAGATAATGGTCTTTGGAGTCAGCATCTACATTCTGTCTCTTAGAAGTGGAATCACTATCTCAAGTTACTTACTTAATAGTTGTGTTCATTATTTGTAAAATATAATGTCCATCTCACATCCTGTAAGGATTAAATGGGTTAATTAAATGGGTTAATACAAAAAGCAGAGCAGGCACAGTACCTGGCATTTTTTGGCACCCTATTATTGACGTGGTCCTGCAGTAAGGCATTTATTATTTAGATCTCCATATGCCTATCTTAATAATTACCTAGATTCCTCTTATAATGTCTACTTTTATATCTTTCTAATCTCTTTAGCTACTGAATGTGCCTTTTCTAGTTTAGTGCCTACATCATAGTGAGATACTGAAAATCTATCCATCCAGCCTACCAAACCAAAGTCCACTCCAGCCAAACCCAGTACAAAGTCTACTTCCTTTTTAGAACACAACTCACTGGACTGCCGACTACCTTCAGAGAGACCAACATTTATATTAATTAACTTCTCCTTGTATTTACCTTATTGTTTTTCCTGGGTTCCTGATGTTTCTTGTCCAAAGACAATGTGCATTATTTAATTAATTAATTTATTTATTTTTTGAGATGGAGTCTCACTCTGTCACCCAGGCTGGGGTACAATGGTGAGATCTCTGCTCACTGCAAACTCTGCCTCCCAGGTTCAAGTGATTCTCCTGCCTCAGCCTCCTGAGTAGCTGGGATTACAGATGCCCGCTACTACATCTAGCCAATTTTTGCATTTTTAATAGAGACGGAGTTTCACCATGTTGATCAGGCTGGCCTTGAACTCTGATCTCAGGTTATCCGCCCACCTTGACCTCCCGAAGTGCTGGGATGTACCCATGAAATAGTCAACTTAGAAAACAGCATAAATATTATGTGATTATTTTTTAAAGTTGAGATATATTTCAAATACCATAAAATTCACCCATTTACAGGGTACAGTTCAGTGGATTTTAGTATATTCACAGTGTTATACAACTATCACTACCATGTAATTACAGAACATTTTCATCATCCCTAAAAGAAATCCTGTATTTATTAGCAGTCACTCCTCATTGTCACATCCCCACAGCACTGGTGGCTACTAATCTCTCTCCTCTCACTATGGATTTGCTTACTGTGAACATTCCGTATAAATGGTCTTCTACTTTATTTGGACTTTTTGTCTTTGCTTTTTATAAAAATTTGTATATTAGACAGTTTCTGTATGTTACATTATACAGATATATATAATATAAACTGTATATTATCAGATATATGATTAGTAAGTGCTTTCTGTGATTCATTGTGCTATATTTGTACTTTCTTCATGGTGTCTCTTGAAGTACACACAAAAGTTTTTCATTTTGATGAGGTCCAAGTTACATATTTTTTGCTTTGTTTCTTGTGCATTTGGTGTCATGTCAAAGAAATCATTGTCTAATTCAAGGTAAAAAAATTTCTCCTACATTTTCTTCAATTATTTTATAGTTTAACTCTTGCATTTAGATTTATGATCCATTTTGAGATAACTTTTGTATATTGTGTGTATGTCCAGCTTCATTTTGTTGTTGTCATTCATTTTGTTTTCTTGAAAAGATTATTCTTTCTCGCATTGAATTGTGTTGTCACCCTTCCTGAAAATCATTGACCATAAATGTCAGGGATTATTTCTTAAATTGTTTTTCATTGATCTATATGCCTATCTTTATTGTGGCATAAAACTGTATGAGTTACCACAGTTTTGTAGTAAGTTTTGAAATATGGAAGTGTATGTCCTCCAACTTTGTTCTTTATCAAAATCGTTTTGGCTATGTGGGATTCCTGAATGTCTATGTAAATTTATAGAATTAGTTGGTCAATTTCTGAAAGAAATTAAGCCAGAATTATGATGGAGATTAAATTGAATCCCTAAATCAATTTGATGAGTCTTGCCATCTTAACAATATTATGACTTTCAATTCATGAACATGGATGTCTTTCTATTCATTCAGGACTTTAATACTTTTTAGCAATGTTTTATAACAACTTTCTCTAAATTATTTTATGGCAGTTATACACAAATTTTTTGGTGAGAAGTTTCTACTGCTTACCAAAGTGTCCGTCTGGTATCTGAGATCAGAATCTGATTTGAAGTCTGCATGCTCTGTTATTCATCTTAGCGCTCTTTTTTGCATGACTTATGTTGCTCAGTAGCCAACTGGAAGATTAATCACAGAATTAGCATTTTCAAATCGCCAAAAATCTCCTTTGCAGATGTGCAGTAATATTACTGAAGTCTGTTGTTTTGCTCTACTTTTATTGTTAATAATTAATGTACATTTCTGGGTGAAATTATGTGTTATCACCATCTGGTTAATTTAATAGAAATAGTCAAATCTAAAGCACTTTATTAAATATGTTGGAAATAATCATCATCATTACTATAATGTAGCAAGTATCATGTTTTTTCTATTAAAAATGCCAGAAAATAGAACAATTCACCGTATGTCAGCTTAGTTATTGTTACTACAAACTCATTTTTTGAAAATCTCTCTCTATATTGTGTAATCAATGTGGGAATTAACAAAATGCAATGTTCATAGATTAAAAGGTGAGCTATAAGCAGATTATTAAATTTCCAATAAAGAACTTGGATAACAAAAGTAAACTATATCAGATAGGTAAAGAGAAATTATTTTACATCTTATATTACTCTTCATATTGAATATCAAATGAAAATTCTAGAGAGTAACAAGAATATATGTGTTTGACATTTTTCTTCTTAGAACTAAGGAAAATAAATGGTGTGAGGTAAGTGCTGCTTTCTGAATTTATAAAGTGCTGATATTAAAAGGAAAACATTTAGCCATTTTACATCATATCCTTCTGATAAGTTTTGCTCTGAAGATTGAAGCACAGATGACCACTGGATTTTTAATATCATCTTTTTAATACTCTACTTATGTAATGTAATACTCAATCTTTATGTCAAAGAGGTACAGGTGAGCTGCCAGGGTTTTCCCACCCCGCAGTTGATATTTCTCTCATCTTAAAGACTGAGATTCCTCCAAGTTTCACTTTTTCATAATTTAAATTTGTCAAAACATGTTTAAATATGAAGAAGCCTTTCCTCTTCTTCATAGTTGCTACCCCTAAAGACCAGCCAAAAACAAAACTTAAGTAGCGTGTTACCTAATTTCCCTTTGTGATGTTCTTATTCCCCTTTTTCCCCCCAGGTGTATGTTTTGCTGTAAGTGATGCCCAGTTGATCTTTTCAAGCTATGAGTGGATAATGGTTTAGGTTGAGAGTTCACTCTGCATGGCTTTGCATTGTAACACAGCTGAAAGAAGAATCTGACTGGTCTATAAGCACAAATGGAATGTGCACTAGTTATACAGTCTCATTTCTGTGATGAAGCACAAACATAAGGCATAGTCCCTTCCCTTGAAAAGAATGATATAAAGCTGATTTTTATTAATAATCTTAGCTTTCATTTATTGAACTCTAACTATGTCCTTGATGGTATTTGAAGCCCCTTCCACGGATTATCTCTTTCAACCCTTATAACAACTTGGTGAGAAAGATACCATTATAAAGGCCATTTTACGGACTGAGAGAATGAGGCCTAGAGGGATTAATTAATTTATGCAAATTAATTATCTTAATTTGCATTAAAATAAGTAATGGAGAGTGGTGGAGCCGAGATCTGAATTTAGACAGACCTACTTCCATGGTATTATTCTCAACTTTGGTTGTGCATTAGAATCACCTGGACAATTTTGAAAAATTACCTATGATTAGATTTTTTTTTTCTCCAAGGAGCTAATTTATCTGGGGTGGGGCCTGGGAGTCAGTGATTTTTTAAAAAATCCTTTCAGGTGATTCTACAGCATGGTTAGGGTTGCAAGCTCAGGCTCCAGAAGCTGCACTTTTTTTTCTTTTTAAAACAAAAAACATTTTTTTTCGTTAAAAAAAGTATTTAGAACACACAAAACAGGGCAACGTTGATTCTTTTTTCTCATCTTCTGGTCTGGGATCTGTGGGTGGCTCCCCCACTGTTGTGCTGTTGCTCTCGGAGCCAGTGTTAGTTACTGTCACTGGTTCCTTCCTCTGCCATACTGTTGAACCGCTCCTGGCCTCTCTCCTTGTTCTCAGGAGTAAACGTGCCTTCTTCAACATTCTGTTGGCTCTCTGTCATTTCTTCAAGGTGTGTCTCTTCCATCTCCTTCGGAATGTTCTCGTTGCTTTTGTTGCCTGCTTGTTCTTCCTCAGGAGCCACACTGCTCTGACTGCGTTCAGCGTGCTCTGTCGCCTCCTTCTCCCTTTCCTCCTGCCTNAAAAATATATGTCTTTGAGCTAGCTACTCATTCTCTCTGTGACTCAGTTTTCTCATCTATCAAACCTGGATTATAATACTTGTAGATAAATGCTAACCTGCCTAAGCCTGACCCCTTACAAAGCAGTTGGCTGCCTCCAAAGCCCCATGGAAACCAGTTATGAACCAGTGCCACATAACAAGGCTTAGGTCCCAATGTCTGCTCTCTCTACCTCCATCCATCTTACCATGAGAGGATCTGTGTTTCTTCAACCAAGGATGCTTGTGTGATGAATCCTATCACTATCTCAGCACATTGCATCAGTGCAACTACAAAGCTTGCACCCCAGATTGCAAAAGGGTAGAGCCTGGTTTTCTTTCAAATCATGCGCACTAAGCTCACAGGAAAGGGCTAGGACTAAGATTTTGTAATGTTTTATTTCTGTTTATATACTAGCCTCTAATGATAGCAGCAGAGGGGCATTCCTAGTCTTGCAGCCTACAGACAATAGTCCAAAGATTGGGTCCCTCTCCTAGCTCTGCTAAGTGTCTCTACACAGTTCTAAAATGCAGTGGAGAAAGGCAATTCCACAAATGTACTTCTACTCCTGTCTCCATAACTTTTCCCCAAAAAAGATGCTCCAGCAGTTTAGAAGAAAATCTTAATTATCCAAAGTCACTTCCTTTGGTGTTTAAATTCATCAGATAATTACTCAATTATCTACTTTGTTTTGTCTGTGTGGATATCCTGGCTTGAGTCCATTGACCAACTAATGTACACTAAAGATGAGAAAATTAGGAGATTGTGCCTATGTCGACTGATATTTCTGTTTTCAATCCAATGGTTTGTCTGTACTACTGATGTGTGCTGTCCTCATTAGAAGTTTTCAAATCAAATAATGTTTATTGTACCCAGCAAATGAGATAAAACAGGTTTGTATTTACTCATTGGCTGCCAGCTCAAACCTCATTATTTCTATCTTGGGGACAGAAAGGTAGATGCCCCTTTTAATATTGGAAGACATTTCAGTTAAAAAAAATTTGGTTTCTCATGAGAATATAAAAGCATGCTGTATATACCCTGAATAAATTATATCTCAGGCTTTGTTTCTCAGCTGGAATTGAAATACCACCATGTCAACATTTCTCAGCTGGAGTTAAAGATGTCCCTATTTCTTCAAGATCACCTCTACCTCTATCTAGTTCCTGAGATGGTCTGGACCAGCAGAGCCCTGTGTCAGTGCCTTTAGCTGACCACTTGGTGGCACCTGATTTCTGATGTGCTTCTATGCTAGGTAATCTATAGGATGATGGCCTCATTTTTACTGCATAGCATTCCTTCTTCCTTCTAGGATTATAACTCTGTATTGAACTCAGGCTGGGCTAGGGTTGCCTGTCCTGCTGCATGGGGGAGTTTTGTGCCTTGCATAGGATGATAGAAAGATAATGGTCTTTGGAGTCAGCATCTACATTCTGTCTCTTAGAAGTGGAATCACTATCTCAAGTTACTTACTTAATAGTTGTGTTCATTATTTGTAAAATATAATGTCCATCTCACATCCTGTAAGGATTAAATGGGTTAATTAAATGGGTTAATACAAAAAGCAGAGCAGGCACAGTACCTGGCATTTTTTGGCACCCTATTATTGACGTGGTCCTGCAGTAAGGCATTTATTATTTAGATCTCCATATGCCTATCTTAATAATTACCTAGATTCCTCTTATAATGTCTACTTTTATATCTTTCTAATCTCTTTAGCTACTGAATGTGCCTTTTCTAGTTTAGTGCCTACATCATAGTGAGATACTGAAAATCTATCCATCCAGCCTACCAAACCAAAGTCCACTCCAGCCAAACCCAGTACAAAGTCTACTTCCTTTTTAGAACACAACTCACTGGACTGCCGACTACCTTCAGAGAGACCAACATTTATATTAATTAACTTCTCCTTGTATTTACCTTATTGTTTTTCCTGGGTTCCTGATGTTTCTTGTCCAAAGACAATGTGCATTATTTAATTAATTAATTTATTTATTTTTTGAGATGGAGTCTCACTCTGTCACCCAGGCTGGGGTACAATGGTGAGATCTCTGCTCACTGCAAACTCTGCCTCCCAGGTTCAAGTGATTCTCCTGCCTCAGCCTCCTGAGTAGCTGGGATTACAGATGCCCGCTACTACATCTAGCCAATTTTTGCATTTTTAATAGAGACGGAGTTTCACCATGTTGATCAGGCTGGCCTTGAACTCTGATCTCAGGTTATCCGCCCACCTTGACCTCCCGAAGTGCTGGGATGTACCCATGAAATAGTCAACTTAGAAAACAGCATAAATATTATGTGATTATTTTTTAAAGTTGAGATATATTTCAAATACCATAAAATTCACCCATTTACAGGGTACAGTTCAGTGGATTTTAGTATATTCACAGTGTTATACAACTATCACTACCATGTAATTACAGAACATTTTCATCATCCCTAAAAGAAATCCTGTATTTATTAGCAGTCACTCCTCATTGTCACATCCCCACAGCACTGGTGGCTACTAATCTCTCTCCTCTCACTATGGATTTGCTTACTGTGAACATTCCGTATAAATGGTCTTCTACTTTATTTGGACTTTTTGTCTTTGCTTTTTATAAAAATTTGTATATTAGACAGTTTCTGTATGTTACATTATACAGATATATATAATATAAACTGTATATTATCAGATATATGATTAGTAAGTGCTTTCTGTGATTCATTGTGCTATATTTGTACTTTCTTCATGGTGTCTCTTGAAGTACACACAAAAGTTTTTCATTTTGATGAGGTCCAAGTTACATATTTTTTGCTTTGTTTCTTGTGCATTTGGTGTCATGTCAAAGAAATCATTGTCTAATTCAAGGTAAAAAAATTTCTCCTACATTTTCTTCAATTATTTTATAGTTTAACTCTTGCATTTAGATTTATGATCCATTTTGAGATAACTTTTGTATATTGTGTGTATGTCCAGCTTCATTTTGTTGTTGTCATTCATTTTGTTTTCTTGAAAAGATTATTCTTTCTCGCATTGAATTGTGTTGTCACCCTTCCTGAAAATCATTGACCATAAATGTCAGGGATTATTTCTTAAATTGTTTTTCATTGATCTATATGCCTATCTTTATTGTGGCATAAAACTGTATGAGTTACCACAGTTTTGTAGTAAGTTTTGAAATATGGAAGTGTATGTCCTCCAACTTTGTTCTTTATCAAAATCGTTTTGGCTATGTGGGATTCCTGAATGTCTATGTAAATTTATAGAATTAGTTGGTCAATTTCTGAAAGAAATTAAGCCAGAATTATGATGGAGATTAAATTGAATCCCTAAATCAATTTGATGAGTCTTGCCATCTTAACAATATTATGACTTTCAATTCATGAACATGGATGTCTTTCTATTCATTCAGGACTTTAATACTTTTTAGCAATGTTTTATAACAACTTTCTCTAAATTATTTTATGGCAGTTATACACAAATTTTTTGGTGAGAAGTTTCTACTGCTTACCAAAGTGTCCGTCTGGTATCTGAGATCAGAATCTGATTTGAAGTCTGCATGCTCTGTTATTCATCTTAGCGCTCTTTTTTGCATGACTTATGTTGCTCAGTAGCCAACTGGAAGATTAATCACAGAATTAGCATTTTCAAATCGCCAAAAATCTCCTTTGCAGATGTGCAGTAATATTACTGAAGTCTGTTGTTTTGCTCTACTTTTATTGTTAATAATTAATGTACATTTCTGGGTGAAATTATGTGTTATCACCATCTGGTTAATTTAATAGAAATAGTCAAATCTAAAGCACTTTATTAAATATGTTGGAAATAATCATCATCATTACTATAATGTAGCAAGTATCATGTTTTTTCTATTAAAAATGCCAGAAAATAGAACAATTCACCGTATGTCAGCTTAGTTATTGTTACTACAAACTCATTTTTTGAAAATCTCTCTCTATATTGTGTAATCAATGTGGGAATTAACAAAATGCAATGTTCATAGATTAAAAGGTGAGCTATAAGCAGATTATTAAATTTCCAATAAAGAACTTGGATAACAAAAGTAAACTATATCAGATAGGTAAAGAGAAATTATTTTACATCTTATATTACTCTTCATATTGAATATCAAATGAAAATTCTAGAGAGTAACAAGAATATATGTGTTTGACATTTTTCTTCTTAGAACTAAGGAAAATAAATGGTGTGAGGTAAGTGCTGCTTTCTGAATTTATAAAGTGCTGATATTAAAAGGAAAACATTTAGCCATTTTACATCATATCCTTCTGATAAGTTTTGCTCTGAAGATTGAAGCACAGATGACCACTGGATTTTTAATATCATCTTTTTAATACTCTACTTATGTAATGTAATACTCAATCTTTATGTCAAAGAGGTACAGGTGAGCTGCCAGGGTTTTCCCACCCCGCAGTTGATATTTCTCTCATCTTAAAGACTGAGATTCCTCCAAGTTTCACTTTTTCATAATTTAAATTTGTCAAAACATGTTTAAATATGAAGAAGCCTTTCCTCTTCTTCATAGTTGCTACCCCTAAAGACCAGCCAAAAACAAAACTTAAGTAGCGTGTTACCTAATTTCCCTTTGTGATGTTCTTATTCCCCTTTTTCCCCCCAGGTGTATGTTTTGCTGTAAGTGATGCCCAGTTGATCTTTTCAAGCTATGAGTGGATAATGGTTTAGGTTGAGAGTTCACTCTGCATGGCTTTGCATTGTAACACAGCTGAAAGAAGAATCTGACTGGTCTATAAGCACAAATGGAATGTGCACTAGTTATACAGTCTCATTTCTGTGATGAAGCACAAACATAAGGCATAGTCCCTTCCCTTGAAAAGAATGATATAAAGCTGATTTTTATTAATAATCTTAGCTTTCATTTATTGAACTCTAACTATGTCCTTGATGGTATTTGAAGCCCCTTCCACGGATTATCTCTTTCAACCCTTATAACAACTTGGTGAGAAAGATACCATTATAAAGGCCATTTTACGGACTGAGAGAATGAGGCCTAGAGGGATTAATTAATTTATGCAAATTAATTATCTTAATTTGCATTAAAATAAGTAATGGAGAGTGGTGGAGCCGAGATCTGAATTTAGACAGACCTACTTCCATGGTATTATTCTCAACTTTGGTTGTGCATTAGAATCACCTGGACAATTTTGAAAAATTACCTATGATTAGATTTTTTTTTTCTCCAAGGAGCTAATTTATCTGGGGTGGGGCCTGGGAGTCAGTGATTTTTTAAAAAATCCTTTCAGGTGATTCTACAGCATGGTTAGGGTTGCAAGCTCAGGCTCCAGAAGCTGCACTTTTTTTTCTTTTTAAAACAAAAAACATTTTTTTTCGTTAAAAAAAGTATTTAGAACACACAAAACAGGGCAACGTTGATTCTTTTTTCTCATCTTCTGGTCTGGGATCTGTGGGTGGCTCCCCCACTGTTGTGCTGTTGCTCTCGGAGCCAGTGTTAGTTACTGTCACTGGTTCCTTCCTCTGCCATACTGTTGAACCGCTCCTGGCCTCTCTCCTTGTTCTCAGGAGTAAACGTGCCTTCTTCAACATTCTGTTGGCTCTCTGTCATTTCTTCAAGGTGTGTCTCTTCCATCTCCTTCGGATTCTTCTCCTTGCTTTTGTTGCCTGCTTGTTCTTCCTCAGGAGCCACACTGCTCTGACTGCGTTCAGCGTGCTCTGTCGCCTCCTTCTCCCTTTCCTCCTGCCTTTTGTGAGCTTGTTCCTCTGCCTGTGCAATCTCAGTTGCGATTTTCTCCATATCCACCTCTACTTTCAGACCATACAACCTTTTAAGTTCATTGTTAAATAAATCTGTGCTTTCCAGGAATTTCCTCTTCTTCTCCTGGTATCCTTCTTCTATTTGAGGAAGTTCAGCTTCTAGTTTTCGCTGATGAACCATTAAGGACTGGACCTGTCGTTTCAGGACCTGCGTTCTAGCTGTTGTGACAACTGACTGAACGTCTGGCACCTCACTCTCATTAAGAATTTCACTGATGAGGCAGTAGTTTCTCTGGAAATGGGCAGTGGCTATATGCTTCATTGAAAAGCCATCATCATAATCATCTGGATCTTCAGCAGGCTGAATGCCCATGTACGGTTCTTTCTCTATGCAAGACTGTCTCTGTCGATTTTCTTCCTCTAAAGCAGCTTCTGCATGACTTTTTGCATTTATGTAAGCAAGGTACACGGGGGAGTTATGATAGGCCTTCATAGATTCATTGTACTCTATCTTTTCTGCTTCATATTCTTTTAAATATTCTTGTTTTTCTTCATCAGTGAGATCTCGCCACATGCCACGAATCATCTTGCCGATCTCCCACCACTTTAGGTCAGGATTGGAAGTCTTTACTTGGTCCCAGACCTCTCTGCCGTACTTCATGTAGGGCATCAGTGGCTTATCTGTATCTTTGGGGGTTTTGGAATTGTAATACCAGAGGATGCCATGACGGGGCTGTTGGTGGCCGGGATCCCTCCCAGCCTGTAGCCATTGTAGGCGAGAGGACTGTATGGATTGTATCCCACAAACTCTGGTGTGCTGGACATTTGTGTTGCAGGACATTTGTGTTGCAGGAACTGGGGTGGGAGGTGGGGCATAAGATGGTCTTTTTGACATTTTGGAATATTAAGTTCTCAGTTCCTTAAAAATGAATCTGAGACACAGCGGGCAGAAAAAGCTCCTGAAGCTCCGGCTTCACGTCCTTTTGTCCCCTAGAAGCTGCACTATTAGGGGAAACTAACCCGGATTCAGATCCAGCCTACAGCAGAGACATCTGCAAGTTGCAGTGCTATGGGCTTCCCATGAATGACCTGCTCTACTCTCCTCCCTGGGAAGGGAGAGAGACATTATTGCCTTTTACAGATAAAAGAGTCTTAATGTAGAAAGATTAAGCTATCTGACCAAGATTTTCTAGCTAATAAGCAGCAAATCCTAGATGTAAATGGAGTTATTTCAACTCCAGGACTTTAAAAATAATACCATTGTGCCCGTACATTAACAAATATTTATTGGATATCTAGTATGTGAAGTGTAATGTGCTAACTGCTGTGGTAGAAATGCATGAAGTTACAGCAACTAACATCTAAGTTATATTATTAGGTGCTAGATCATGTAGTACTGACCAGGGTGCTGAGGTGTTTTGAGGAGTGATTAATTAATGGTGATGCCATTCTCAGGGAAAGCTTGGTCATAGCATGACTCAGAGAAAAGAAAAGTAAACATTTACTTACAGAGAGAATCAGGTTGCAAAACCTGCTCACCAAATCAAATAATGCAAGTATCTAAAAGAAAAATAGTACAAAATTAACTAAGATTACCAGCTTTGATCAAGCAGGAGAAAAAAAACATTTTTTTCCTTGTTTTTGATAGAATCATGTTTAAGGCTGAAGACTTCACTGATTTTGGGGACCATAACTAGATGACTTTTTTTTTTTTCTGGCTATGGTATAAGTAGTGCTAAGCCAACTAAATGCAACATGCCAGTTTTTGCTCCCGTGACTTCGTGGGTGAGAAAGATTTTTTCCCCTGGGGTTTTTAATATTTACATAAAAAATCAAGTTCCAGTGCCGCTCAACTTAAGGGATTTTCTTGGACTGAATAACTTGCTTTGTTTTCCTCAAATTGTAACACTGGTATCTTGAGTAATAGCCCCAATTTCTGTGGGTCTTTGTAGCATCAACTATAAAGTAGCCATATTTTTTGAGGCTTAACACTTATTTAATACAATTACCATTTATTTATTCATTGATTCAAATGCAATGGCTTTGTTGTCTACCTACTATATACCAGGCACTATTCTAGGCAGTGAGGATGGATAGTGAATAAAATAAATTTTTTGCTTATGTGGAACTTACCTTCTAGTGGGGTTGATGAGGAAAGATAGATCATAAATAATAGATGGTAAACTGAATGAGGACAAGGGTCTGGAGATAAATATAGCAGAAAAATGAGTACAGGAAGAACCCAGAATAAGGACATGCTATTTTGGGGGAAAGATTAGTGAAGAAATAAAGAGAAGTGGAGATGAAACATTTGTTTTCTTGTCCAGGAAAATAGCAAGAGAAAAGTTTTGAAGCAGGAGAAGACTTAGTACCTTTGAAAAATAGCAAAAAAGCCATGGAGGCTACAGCAGGGTAAAGAGAGAGGGGTCAGAGATTTGTCCAGTGAGACAGAGGGGAGCTCACTTATACAGAGCCTTGTAGGTCATGGGAAGACTTACCTTCTGCTCTGGTAAAATGGGGAGCCCCTAGAAGAATTTAAGTAGAGGACAGTTATGATGAAACTTAAGTTTTCAAAAAACTATTTGAGTTTCTATAGGTGAAAGTAAGGAGGCCAACCAAAAAGCTATTGCAATGTTCTTGCTGAGGAACGATGATAGCTTGGACTAAGTAGATGGAGACAGAAAAATGGCTGCCCTCTGTTTTCTATTTTGAAAGTGAAGATAATGGGATTTTCTTTTGAGTTGGAGGTAAGTTATGAGTTCAAGGGTCGATGAGATGTTGACTTCAAGTTTTTAACCTGAGCGCACGAAAAAAATGCAACAATCATTTTTAGAGACGGAGAAGGCAGCAGGAGGATCAGGGTTGGGGTAAAATTGATGTTATTACATTATGCAGGTTAAAGTCCAATGCCTGTTAGACATCCAGTTGTAGATTTGGAGAAGGCAGTTGGTTATAAGACTGTGGAATTCAGGAGAGAGGTATGCAGTGGAAGCCAAGAACATTTAGATAACATTTGAAGTCACATACTTGGATGAAACTACTCAGGGCATGTGTGTAAACAATAAAGATATCTAAAATCTTAGATGGAGGAGCCCAGTGTTTACAGTTTGGTAAAATAAAGACAAATTCAAAAAGGAGTATGAGAATGAGCAGCCTGTGTGCCAGGAGATGAGATAAGAGTATTGTTGCAAAAGACAAAAGAAGGAAGGGCTTCATAGAAGCTGTTTTAAATGCTACTGATGGAAGGGGCCAGACCAAGGCCCCTTAACATTTGATCATTGAATTTAGCAATGCAGAGGTCACTGTTGACTTTAACAAGAGTTTTTTTTTTCAGTGGATTTATTAAAGGTTCCCAAAGTTGAATTACTTTGTAAAAATATGCATGTTACTTCCTTAAGCGTGTGAATGAAACAGAGGTCCTTTAAGGATCTTTCATTCTTTGAATTCTACGGATAAATCTTCTGAAACTTTTGATCAGGGGTTTGGTTTTTTGAGTTTAGTAAGACATGTGAACTAATTTCCTTGACTGTGAAAAACTTTAAAAATGAATGAAGTTTAATAGTACATGTAGAAAAGATAAGAGGTAGTCAACCTGTTATTCTGTCTGTATCACTTCAAAAGACCAGTTGAACCACATATTCACCCACAATGATCCAGGTAGCCATCACCAGATACAAATTGAAGGTCTTGAGATACAGGGTGTTGAATCTAAAGATTTGAAGTGACTCAAAATAGTTCTTAGCACTTGGATGAGAGGGAAATAAACCATCTGAGAGATCATCCTTACAGAGCCGTCTGGGAGTTTTCCCACATGGATGATTAAGTTCTGAACACTTGGGTTATGAAAATACATATAATTGCCAAAGTTGGCCAAACATGATATATGGGTGGGCTTGATGAGTACCTGGCATATACACTTAAAGAAATTCTGTAGTTGTGGGGTTGGGATGCATTTTGGGTCGGAGGTAAGACTGTATGATTCCATAATCTGTGCTCCTTACATTATGTTATCTTACTTTTCTGTGTGTGCAGGGGTTAACTGTCAAATAAATGGTTTGTCTTAAACCATCTGAGCTAAATAAATACACTTTTGCTGTTTATTTTGATTTGTTTTTGATTTGAAATCTGTCTCCACTGTATCCTCTCTTCCCACACCTAAGGTTGACATTCTATTTCATGTATCTACAAAGGCAGCCATTACTGGTCATTTGATGTAAGTTTCTTTTATTCCAGAATTTTCATGTTACAAGGAAGCATTTAACTTTTCTTGACCTTAGTTTCAGCTTCTTAGAATACAAGTTTGGATTAGCTGATCTACATAATCTTTTCAGGTACTGCAAAAAATTACAAATTTTATGGGTATATGTTAATAAACATGAAATCATGCTAGCAGACATAAAGAGTGACTTGAAATGCTTTCTTCCCCTATAAAGGCAAGAATAGCTCTATGATGGTGCTCAGTCACATTACAAAAGGAGGAGAAAAGGTTACACAGTGTCTCATAGTCCTGAGATGTGGTGTGTAATTATCCATTTTCAAAAGGCTTTCTTTATGTTCTGTTTCACTGGGAAAGTTAGAGCAAAGTGAAAATAAAGTTCTACAATTATGAAATCTGCTCACTTGGCTCTTTCTGCTCTTCAAAGTAAATTCTGTGTTAATAGAGAAAAGTTAGTTAGTGTAACAGACCCCTAATTTGTTACCATTTTAATTATTTTTTTCAGACCCATTAACATTTGTGAATGAATTTAATGCTCAGGAAAATGACGATCACAGCCGTGGTCTGATCCAGGCATGGCACCATCCTGCTGGGATAAGGACCTTTTAAATTGCTTCCAATATGCCTAATTCTCACTTAAATAGTGTCCTCCTTTCTATCTCTTTGAGACTTGCTTGCTTGAGATTAAATGCTCTGGTTATCATTGAGTATTCATTCATTTATTCAGTATTTATTAAGTAACATGTGCATGTTTTGTGCTAAGCACCAGAGACAATTTGAGGCACAAGTCAGACCTTTCAGTTCTATAGGGAAGACAGACATTTAAGAAATTAGCATAAAGTGAGGCAAATATTATGATGGAGCAAATAAGATGCTGTAGAAACAGAGTCTGAGCAAATAAAATGCCGTGAAAACAGAGTCTAGAGGTCAAGAAAACTATAAAAGAAGTGAGATTGAAGGTGAAATCTGACGATGAATTGAAGCTAGCTGTGTGAAATGTGTATGCATGTCTGCATTGTCTTTGTGTGTATGGCTGTGTGACTGGGTGAGAAAAGTCTAATAGGGATTCAGATAGGGAAACAGTATTTGCAAAGGGAAGAAAATATGACAATACCAAGGAATCAAGCAAAACCCAGTATTAATGGGGTAAAAGGGATATTGTAAGGGGAAAGAAAGTTGGTGGGAGATGAGATTGGGAAAGTGAGCAGTGGAAAAATGGGAAAGAAACTTTGCAAGATGTTAAGCACTTTTGTACTTAATCTTAAGAGCAATGATAAGAAGAAAAATACAATTAGATGTGAACTAAAGAATGCTAATGTATGTGTGAGTGTATATTATATATTTACTTGGAGGAGGAGACAAATTAGGAAACAAAGATAGCAGTTAGTACATTCATGCCATCATCCAGGAGAGAGATAATAGGGTCTTGGACTAGGTCATTGGCCTGAGTCCTGGGTTCTTAAAGCCATGTAAAAGAGGAAACCACTGAGAGCTGACTGGATGTAAAAAGTGAAGGAATGGGATGAGTCAAAAGTGACTTCCAGGTTTCTGGCTTGAGTAACATGATAGGTGGTGACAGGGTGGTACTGCCACTTACTAAGGTGGAAAACCAACGTGTGTTGCTGAGATGGGGAACTCAGGAGGAGGATTGGGATGGAAGATGCATGTGGGTGGGAGTTATGAATTGACTTTGAATTTTTGACATTAAGGAGAGTATGAGACATCCAGGTGGGAATGCCAACAGGCAGGTGGATGTATGGGTTTGGAATGCAGAAGCTAAATCTAGAAGAGATTTGAGTGATTTTTATGTAGATGCTCTGTCTTTGAAGCACTGTGGTTGTCCCTCTATCATGAAGATCATCTTAGCATGATTTATAGACATCTCTGAGTACTTCATATCCCCCTACTCTAGAGAGCTCCTTAAGCTCAGAAACGGTATTATCTATTTTTTGTCACTCCCGTTGAGTCTAGTACAGTGCTTTATGGTGGGAATTCACTCAATGATTGCTTGCTAAATGTGGTCTAAGGTCTTCCTGCTAAGGTCTTCCTGACTCAGCTATCTTGGCCATGACCTATGGTTCTATGGCCCCATATCTTAGTTCTTCCTCCTATATTGAAGGAGAATTGCTCTCTCCTTTCCTAGTTTTAACCCTCATGTTGTCTAACTGTCTAATTTTCCCTTGCATAGAGAAGATAGCACAATGTACAAAAGCACAGTAAGCTGGAGGTAGAGGAGTTATGTAAAACAGTATCATTTATGTTCCCTCTGATTTGGGCAATTATGGACAAATCTCATTATTTCTTCAAACCTCAGCTTACCCACCCATTAAAGAAATGGTCTCCATGATCTCTTATAATTCCAATAAACTCCAATTCAGTTTTTCCTCTTTTCATCTGATTTGTCATTTTACAATTCTCTTATATTCTTAACTGTGCTTACTGGCATTTACATTCTTAAAAGTATGGATATGGTGGATTTTTTGAATTTTCTCTGCTCAAATAAATTGAAAAGCTCGTAAAGAGTTGTAATTTGTTCTCAACATAACCTTCAGTCTAGTATAACAAAAACCACAAGGCAATGCTCAATGAATACTTCTTAATGCGATGGAATAGAAACAAAAGCATCACAAACCTACACGCGGTCACTCTGCTGGTGTGTCATGCATACTGTCACCTTGCATGGCCCCAACTCAACAAGGTGTTGTGAAATAGGAATTAAAATCTGCTGTTTTTCATGAACCTACTTAAGGAAATGTGAGATGATAATATTGGGGTGCTATATTAAAAATCTCTGTTTTTTCTAAGCAATGAACTTTTCTTCAAGCAATATTCTCATATCACATCTCAAGTATATTTAAAAATTACATGAGAATGGATCTGGTAATAGTGATGGAACTTGGAGTTCTCTTACATAACTTCCTCTTTTTGCCTTTTTCTGAACTCTCTTTTTCTGAAGAGATTAGGTGTTTAAGTTTCTAACATTTTGATTCTATAATTCTAATTGCCAGTGTACACACAGCCCTCTGTTTCTCTTGAACTCCGGCTTAAACTAGATGTTGTGGGGGCTTTTAGAGATGAAGACAATATAGTTCCTGTCATTTTTAGGATAAACTGACTTACATGAACAAAGCAAGTAGAGGACCCCACATAAAAGCACTGTATATTTTTCTGTCTGTAGAGGAATTGAAGCAGGTAATCCTCACAGTCTCTTCCAGTTTTCACATTCTGTGGCTCTAAGTGTTAATGATGTGGCCATGTGCGTTCAGTGCTTTTAGCTCAGGAATAACACACTGTATAAATTCAAGGACCATTACGTGCATAATCATAGCTGCTAAGGAGGAACAAATTCCGTATTTGCATGATATTCTCAGGGAATCCCAAGAGAAACACTGTTTAGGAGCCAAACATTATTATTTTTTTTTTTCAAGAAAGAAGAAAGAAAGAGACATGAAAGAAAGAAAGAAAGAAAGAAAGAAAGAAAGAAAGAAAGAAAGAAAAGAAAGAAAGAAAGAAAGAAAGAAAGAAAGAAAGAAAGAAAGAAAGAAGGAAGGAAAGAAAAACAGAGAAAGGAAAATGTCAGCCTCTTCTGATCCACAAGCTCTTCCTTAACATGTTGCTGCAGGTAAATCGTTCATTTGTCATTTAGGAAAATATCTCAAATAATATTCTCCCCTGATTCAAGTAAAACTTCCAATGCCAAGCCGTGCTGGCTGCCAGAAGTGTGTTTGGGTTAATTGCACACCTGCATTTTATTTCAAGTAAATTGCATGGTGCCCCCCTCTTTGTGCCCCTCACAAAGCGGGAGCCCACCTGTCTGGAGGCTCTTTGGGCAATGAAGGGCTGCAGCAAAAAATTAGTCATCCTCTTTTCTTCCTTGTGACTTCTTTGACCTTGAGACTTCTAATGGCATCTCAGACAAAATGAACATAATCTAATGGACAGCAGGGAAGAGGGAACGGCTGGGTACATCTGTCGTATTACTGGGCTGTCTGAACAGTCAATGAAGCAGGGCCAAACCATAAGAGGCCTGTTCAGTTTAGCTCCAGGGTCTGCAGAGAAGGAGCACAATCATTTATCTTTATTTACTGAACTCTGCTTTCTGTTTAAGGAAAAAAAAATTGACAGGTTGACAAAAACCCGCGTTGGCGCTGCCCGCTGCCCAGAGATAAATGCTATTTGTGCTCTGGAGAGTCAAGGACAGCTCACGATGCCCTTTAGCTGGTTTTAGTAGGTGCCTATTATATGGAAACAAAAATGCCAAGGCACTTGGATCCTCTAAGCCCACCAACACCTTCACATCTTCTCATAGAAGGATTCTTGTAGATGGATCCACAAGAAGGAAGGTTTGCAAGGAATGGAAGGTAGAATTCGCCAAGAAACCAAATCAGAAGGAAAGAATTCAGTCAACAGAATCAGAAAACAAAGGCAACTGGGAAATGTTGAATATCCTGTAGGTTTCTTATGATGAGAGATCTACCCATGGCATCCAAAACAATATACACTCTCTTACATCGATGAAAGAAAGACACAAATAAAATGCATGTTCCAGCTGCAGAGAGAAATTTCAAGAGCAGGAATTCAGAAATAGATCTTTAAAGTTCTGTCCAGCTATGTCTCTTCCACAGCAGGTCACATCACCCATCCTTTTATTGAACTTACCACACTTTTCTTGGTATAGTCATCACCAAAGTGGGGTTCCTGCCACTCAGGGAATGTACAGGACTCTCAGCTGGGTGAGAAGAAAATATGAGAGTTTATTTTTCCCTTCTTTCCTTCTCTCTCTTATCTCATCCTTTAAAATTTCTGTTTGTTATGGAGGTTTTATAGTGTGTATAATGTATTTATACAATAGTGTCTAGATATGATTTCTAAATATGAAAGAAGAGAGATACGTGCACAAAATCTTTTTACAAATGGGAAGCATGATGAAATAAATTTGAGACCATCTTGGAGCTTTGGTAACGTGCTATGTCCTTTAAGATTAACCCCCCGGTCTAATTGCCTAGGCTGAAGTTGCCCAGCTGTTTATGAAGATAGTTTTCCAGAAATTCTGGAAAATAGTTACTTATCTTCCGTAATTCTTGGAAAAAATAATTGTGCACAAATTGGTATAAGATCACTCTATCTCTCTGTTAGGATGATTCATGTGTATTTTAGTATTACCACTAGTCAATTTTTGAGATAATTTCTGCACTTGTCACCTCTCTAATGCCATTTACAAAAGAGAAATACCAAATATCTTGTAGGACAGTGGTTGAATTTGGAGATTGAGTGGGAAACATCTAGGGAAGACTAAGATTTGAGATTTCCTGCATTTGGGCCTAGGAGAGTGTCTTAGGGGAGTAGCAGAAACCCTGTATGACATAGTGACTCTGCTTTGGGGCACCAAAACGGATAGCCCAGAAGTAGACCCATCCATTTCCATCCTCTTGACTGGCTTTGATGTTCTACATTTTTAAGTATTTGCTTTAACTATATCAAAAAGGACGTGAATGTGAGGCACAGGTATGTGCCTGTGAAGAATATTAATGTTAGAGAATTAAATGGAGTTCTGAACAGAGGTAGGGACCAGCCTTCTGGAGCCAGGGTTGGTTCTGGAGAGCTCTCTGCAGAGTGTGCTGCAGCAGTGATTGGAGCTCTGGCATCCTGTAGGAGGGTTGGGATGACTGAAAGCAGCAGAAAAAATGGTGAATTCTAAATGTGCCAGAGGCTGAGCAGGGAAGCTGGAAGAGAAGTTGGAAGGGATTCTACTGACACAAAGCCATGATCTCATTACATGGGTACAAATGAACCAGATATTCGGATATGAACAGAATGAGAAGAGGCCACTCAGAGGGTCTGAGTGGAAGGAGGTTAAATAATAGTGGCCCAGAATATGTTAGGTTGGGTTTACTACAAGTGATCTTTGCATTCTCAGCAGTGGGAATCGGGGAAGGAGGCTGACACATTCCGCTGAGTCTAAACTGGCAGCTGTGGAGGCCGGCATAGTGGAGAAGATTACGTCTCAAAAACCACTTTAAAAGTTTGTGATCCATACTGTGTGCTGGCTTGTAACACTGCCACTGTGTCAGACATTGTCATGTTTAGGGAACTCACCTTGACTGATGCAGTGGATGGGGCCACCAGAACCTGATACTATAGACCAAAGCCATTGTAGAAGTGAAGAAGCCATTTTATGAACATAGGCTCAAGTGCTGTAAATGTCACAAACCCCAGTCAGCCTGATTTCCCTTGCTCTGAGCTGTTTGCTAAAATTGTTGACTAACATTTTCTACCCCCTGAGGAAATAAATAATCACTAGGATATTTTAATTGTGTTAACTAAGAAAACAATAAATTTGTAATAAAGAATATAGCTATATATTTCATCCATTTACTTAATGGTTTATGTAAATAAAAACAATTTTGGGGCATTGTGATGAGTATTTTCTGAAAATGTCTCAACTAATTGTTTTCTATTTACTTTGTTATAATTGAATAATGCAAATCCTAGCTGTTAAGAATAATTATTTTGAGATATTAAACATAATCACCATTTTCTTTCATGATGTTTATTTCTTACGTTATTTATATAGTAATTGTGCACTAGTATCTATGAATGGCTGTATACTTTTTGCTCATTAAAATTGGTTCCCGATATGAGTTTTTGTTTCTATTTGATTTAATATGCACTGAACATTTAGCTATATGCATAGTACTGTGCTAGGTGCTGGAATTGAAGGTGTAGGCCTTGTGGGCTGCCAAACACAGCACTCTAGGGCATACTTTGGTATAAAAATAAATCCCAGTGTCTCAGAACTTACAACAACAGATTACTTCTCTTTCATTTCAGAGTCCTGTGAAGATCTTGTTTTTTGTTTTTGGTTTTGTTTTGTTTTGTTTTTCTTGGAGACTATCCTCCAGCACGGAGTTAGAGGTTCAAGATCCCTCTGTCTCTAGATTCTGCCACCTTCTACACAGGATCTCAACGATTCCTGTGGAGAGAAAGAGAGCTGGAGGACTGCATAGGATAGTTTTCAGGGCAGATCTAGAGGCGGCTTCATTGCTTCTGTAAGCATTTTATTGACTAAAGCCTAATAACCTTTCCAACACACACTACAGTTGACCCTTGAACAATATGAATTTGTATAGCATGGGTCCACTTATAAAAGGATTTTTTTCAACCTTCCCAACCTTGGGGGCAGTAAGCCCAATCCCTCTTCTTCCTCCTTCTCCTCAGCCTACTCAACATGAAGACAATGAAAAGGAAGATCTTTATGACGATACAGTTCCACTTAATGAATAGCAAATATATTTTCTTCTCCTTATGATTTTCTTAGCAGTTTCCTTCCTCTAGCTTACTGTATTGTAAGAATACAGTATATAAAACATACAACGTACAACATAAAAATGTGTTAATTGACCATGTTATTAGTAAGCCTTCTGGTCTTATAGCAGGACATTAGTTGTTAAGTTCTAGAGGAGTCAAAGGGTGTTCACAGATCTTTGACTGCAGAGAGGTTGGTTCCCCTGACTCCCATGTTGTTCAGTGGTCAATTGCATTAACTTTAAGTTTTTCAACTTCTTCTCCCAGCACAATAAGCTCATTAGACATGTAATCTGACTTCCAAGTTCTAGCAGGCAACAGTTCTGCCAAAGTTTATTCACTGTGTCATATGCATAGCCATCTTTTCACCTCTTTTTCTTTAGCTTTATGAATTTTATTGCCTCTAATCATTCAGTTTCTAAGTGAGTCTCACACACACACACACACACACACACACACACACACACACACACATTAGGTGCTTGTTATAGCATCACCTGACTTGTCTGTACATGAGTATAGCTATGCTATAATTTAGTAAAAAATAAACCCTAGAATTAGAAGGGACAAGCAAGGGTTAAAACTAGAAATGACCGCAGGATCCAGATCACAGGGAAGTGAGAGAGAGATGTGATTTAGCAGGGGCATGCAGGCATGAAACAAGGAGAAATAGAGGTAGAGTAACCATTTAGGAGATAATTGTTACAACCAGAGGAAGGATAGCAAGGGTCTAAAACAAGGTTGCATCAAAGAAACAGAAAAAAAAGGTAGGCATCTGAAAGACATCCTGAAGGAAGAACATCTGGCTTTGTCGAAAAGTAGTCAATCAATGTCAAAGGCACAAGTCCTCATATCAATTACTCAATTTACTCACTGTTTAATTTTCTTTATCCTATGAAGCCTCCCTTTGAGACTGAGATGATCAAATCTAACCTATAGATTTACAAAGTTTGTTTTGAGAATCAAATGATATTAAGTAAATGAAAATGTTTTGTAAACTATAGAATGTCATATCAGTGTTAGTTAAATCATGGAGTACAAAGGAAACATTTAAACACGCCTCCAAGCCTTGTGCTTGAGTAGCTATGAGAATGCCACATTCCTAACAGGAATGCTTATTGGAAGTGATAAGTGGGATGTGATGATGCATTTGGTGTTGGCCATGATAAATTCAAGTTTGTCTAAATCTTCATGTGGACATCTCTGGAAACGGCATGTCACAGTTGGGTTCCCGAGAAGAAGACTCTGAGATGGTGTGCAAATGATTTGTTAAAGAGAATTCAGTAAGGAAGTGGGGAAGTAGTCCAGAAAAAGGAAAGAAGCCAAGCAAGGCTGAGATTTCAGGCAAGAACTTGTAGAGGATAACCTCAATCTGATCCAGGAAAATTCTGGATTTTAAGTCATGCTTCTGTGTTCATTCTACACTAAATGTGGGTGCCAGACCTTCATATTCCAGTACCCATAGTATTCACTTGCTGGCTAAGAGCCTGGGAACACAAACTTCTTGGTTTGCCTGAATTGGCAAATTTGCTCTGGGAACCAAGTACTGTATATAAATGCAGCTATAGAAGAGCTGCAGATGTGGTCAACTGTAATCAGAAAGATGGAGGCTAGAAACAGCAAAAGGAATACAATGGAATTTGAGGGAAGCTTCAAAAGTACAGTTTTTGATTTTAGGAGGAAGAGTGAAATGAGTAATCTGTGTTTTTAGTGTCCAATAAGTAATTAAATTAAGGGTTCTATATATTAATGAACTATATAAATATATCTGAGCTTTTAATTATTACATCTCTTTGCATATTTTTCCAAGGTATAGACACTAATATTACCTCAACTCCTGTTTTCTTCTGTTGCCTTTGGAGATCTGCAGACAGAGTTGTGACCTAGGCAAAGTTATCTTCCATGATCCACAATACCTTTGGAAAGATCCTCCCGTCTTTTCAACTATGATTGTATATATGACCCTCGCCGTCACATTCTCCTGAACACCACAACATACTGTCTTCACTCCCAGTGATATTCTCAACAAATTCATATGAAGTTTTGTGTGCCTAGTAGAGATTAAGTTCCGTTTATCCTCTCATGCTCTGCATTCTTTCTCCTGACCTTTTAGAGATGTTATCATTTAATAACAAATTTATTTCTGATGGCAAAATTTTAGGTAATAGCAGATGACTATTGAGCAGATGAAAAAGAATTCTTGTATTTTTTATTTTTTACAAATTTTTATAGAACATCAGGATTGGAAAAGATTTAGCTCATTTTATCCTACATCCATTTGATATTTTTTTGATACACTGGATACCTACAGACAGGTTAATTTTAGGGAAGATTTCGTTAGCTTCATCCATAGCTCAGTACCAAGGAGCACTAAGGGAAGAGTCAAAAAATTTATGAGAGTAAATATGAGACACGAAGAAAGGAGACACAGGGTTTGAGCATAAAGTTAGCCCCACTTCGCAGGGACTGCTGTTTCTTGCATTGGTATACAGATTTTTTAGACATGTCTTGAAGGCAAATTTTCTTGCATAGGCTGCTCTTGGAGCCCTTCAAATGAGGTTAGAAACTTTTTTTTCCTCCATGGGAAGTGAGGATTTATGTGGCAGTATTTTTACTTAGTAATTAATTTGGACCCCAACAGCGTGGAGATGGTGAGAAAGGGACCCTATTAAGACTTGATATTAAGTTAATAGCAGGTGACAGTGACTTCATCAAAACCCCTGTGCAAAACATCAAGTAGATGGAAATTTCAGTTCTGGTACATTACTCAGCTGAGTATCATCAGACCTGCTTACAAGGGTCATAAAGATTATTTGTACATTAAAGAAGGGCCTGTCCATCAAGCTCAGTATGAAAGAGAAGCAAGAAAATTACCATTTTATCAAATGCAAAAAAATCAGTGCAATTCTTTTAATGAAACTCCCAAGACTTCAGAAAATTCTCTGTGGCTATTTTTCATTATTTCTTTAGACACACACACACACACACACACACACACACACGCATGCACACACACACGCACACACACACGCACACTCACACACACAAACACATTCTTGCCAGAAACATGAGTGAGGGATGGAGGAGATCTGGGACAGATATTACTAGCATTTCCATCTCTTCCATGAAAAACCACCAGGACAGGAAGAGATGAGAGGGCAGCAGTGAAGATGTCCATTGTGATTTACATAAAATTTGCTAGCTGAATAGGTTGCAATGGTCGTTTGATGAAATGGAAGCTTGGTAAAGCTAAGTCAAATGTAAAGAAAAATCACAGCCTATTTGGAATATTCATCTCTCCGATTCATTGCTGTAAAAGATCATCATGTATAGATCAGGGATCAGGAACAAAAAAGCAGTTAACAGAAAACATCTGAGTAAAATTTCCACCAAGTGACAGCATTTTCCACTGTATAAACTCAAAATACAAAAGAGTGATTCAATTAAGTATTCAAGACATACAAGAGTTGGGAGGTCATGAGACACCCATTTTTTTGGAATGCTTTGAATAATTGGTACAGGAAGACTGTACCATGGATAGAGCCTGGAATTTAGCAACAGTTCTGTATCATCTGAATAGTAAGCTTAGAAGTTCTGTACAAGTGGTTTGCAACAGGAATATCTTTGTTTGTTACCTCTGTCCCTTGTGCCTTCTATAAGCCAAAAGGACATTTCTGATTAATGCGGTAATTAGATGGTTATTAAAAACAGTAATCATCCAGAAATTATTTTGTGTCATAAACATCCCATGCAGAGAAAATATTTGAACATTTAAAAGTTGAACATTACAATTGGCTTCATATGCAAGAAGCCAAAGGGGACATAAAGAATTTTTAAGTTCCCAAGAAAGCACTCACATTTAGAAGAAGTTGTCTTCTTGATCAGGTTGGAAGTTAGTGCTACACATCCTATAGATTCCCCTTGTGGCCACTAGCAATGAGCCAATTTCTATTAATGAAGAGCTCATGTTTATGGCTAATATAGAAGAAAATGTACTGAAGGGGGGAGCTGAGTCATTCATTGGAGATAGCTTAATTCTAGTAATATCCAATTTCCAAGCTTGTTTTAATTTGTTATCAAAGTAATCACTCATTCCAGCTACAGTCAGAAATAGCTTTTTGTTGTCAGTAGCCTGAAAGATTATTCAGATGGAACTCCATTTTTTAAAGCTCACCTGCTCAGCATCTGTGATATGCTCACAAGTTCTAAGAGGTATATTTTTCAGCATCAGAGCCAGGCTGAAAAGAACTTAGGCTGCTTTTCTGCAGTTTTCTGAGCCAGAGAGTATATTTCGTGACTCCACATCCTGACTGGAACTCAAATACAAAGAACAGAATATGATGGGAGCAGGGATGACAGGATGGGGTGTCCACTGGACTTCATCTCTTGTGCCAACCTGATCTTACAAACTTTTTTGCCTATCCTTGTCATAGGAACAATTTATCTGGATTTTGTTACACATATGGTAGTGCTCTTGCAAGATTGCCTGGGGCTTTTCAAGTACTAGTCCGTATTTACTTTGATCCATAGTTGTCATTTATTTACAATGTCCAGGAGAATGGTCAGCTCAGTGTGTTTGGCCAGCTGCATGGAAGCTCAGCAAATGATGCTGTGCAAATACGAAACACTATTTAGAAATCAAACTTTGAGGTGCATATTGGATTACGCAATTTACAGACAATTCCACCACCAGAAACTTGGACATTACTTTACATTGTTTTATCAGTGATGAAGTAATGGCATAAAAGTTCTTAATCAGTGCACTAATTAGTTTTAAAGCCATGGAGACCGAGGAACACAGGAAGCATATGGAACTTTAGTCTGTGGAGAAGCTGGGAAGGCCTCAGGACCACTTCCACAGGAGAGGAAACTTCACTCTTGCTTGATAGACCTAGTCACATTTACACAGCTTGGTAAGTTTACAGCAAGGGTTAGAATCTTGATTTATACTTAAGATTTTCTTTATACCTGAAGAAAAATATCAGTTGAAACAGAGATGGCAGGACAAGAAGAGACAAGGAAAAGAGATTAATTTGGGATGTGGTTCGAAGAAAAGGGAAAAACAGAACTAGGAGAGGGCATACTTGTCTCAAAGATCCCTTATTCCTTTTCAAATTTGTCATCTCTGGTGATCTCCTGGAAGCTCCAGTTTTTAAAATCAAAATATGGAAGAAGATGGCCAGAATAGTTAAAGCTGATTGTTACTAAAACCACACCTTTAGGATATGCTTTCTGAACATACACAGAAACACTAGCAAACCCAAAACACAGTCCCCTCATTGTCACCGAGTAGCTTCCAGGGATGATAATGAAGAATTGTCTCCTCTTTATTGCTTTGGCTGATGCTTGAGTTTGTGGCGCCAAGAATCTGGATCTCCCAGAGCCAGGCAGTGGGAAAACAATACATTAGCATTAAATAATGGGATCTCTGGTGCCTGAATGGCAATGGAGAAAGGGTTAACTGAGCTGGGGCTTTGTAAAGCAGGAGCCTCCATCGATAATCACTTGTTTTTCTAGGCTGGGAGGGGGAGAAAGGAGCCTTGGGGGAGGAAAACACAGAACGCACTAATCTTATGATAAAAATAATATGATTCATATACCTGCTATCTCTCCCCACCAGGTCTGCTCTCTCCACAGAGCACTATAATGCCCATAAATGTCAGTTAAAATAAAAATTTCTGTTCCATTAAACATGTGAAAAATATATTGCATTGAATACTGTTGGTTTAGGAAATGCATTTTTATCCCTCCTAACCAGTCCATACAAGCTGTGGCTGCCACAGGAGTCCACGTGGTGGGCTGGGGGCGGCTTTGCAGCATCATCAGGTGTACCAGAGCCATATCATATCCAGTGTGCGCCATTTGGGTCTGCACACTACCTCAACCCTGCTCAAGTTTTAAGGTCCACAATCTGGCCAACCTGCTCTGAGAGTTAACTGTGGGTTTATGCTGTCCAGTGAAACATGCTCTGCTTTTGTTTGTATTCAAATAAGCTTGAAGCATGGTGGTGCCTTCAAAGCCAGGATGGAGTTATCTTCATCATACACTCTGAGACATCAAGAGATCACATCTGTACTGGCTTCTAATCGATGTGACAACAGAATTGGCTACAAAAATTCACTTGAGTATAGGCGGTAGCTAGGAACATCAGTCCACCAACCATTTAAGAAATAGTACTTCTTCATCCACCACATGCCAGGCACTGTCCTGAGAATGCTGGTTGGTTCCTGAGCATCTACCATGTGCCAAGAGCTTGGCTCATGTGAGCTCCTTCATTACTATTTCCCTCATTTTTGTAGTAAAGAATCTAAATCAGAAAATATTTTTGGCTAGGGTGGTGCTCCATGATAAAAGATGAATCTCCAGTCTAATTCCTCACTTTACCCCTCTCCTGAGGTGTGGCCCTTCTGCCACGGCAGTGCACTAACATAGTCTTCTGTTTCTCAGCTCCAGGTCTGTGTATGAGCTGCCTGCTTTCCATGTAGCTTTCCTTCCATATGCCTCCTCTTCTTCTTAATTGCAATTCACTCCTCCAGATTCTTTTGTCAGAGACAAATATCGGATGAATAAGGAAACGGATGTTATTCAGGTTACTGCAATAGGGACAACCTTTCAGATCTGAAGATCACAGTGTCTCAGCCGTGTGGCTTTGTCTTAGATTTTTATAGAAAGGAGTGGACAAGTTACAGATGGGATAATTTGCAATGAAAAGTCTCAGTCAGTCAACCAAGCACGAAATGTTTCTACTTTCATGGGGACATATTTCAATCTCAGCTACTAATTCATGAGAAGAATAGGAAATTGGAAAGTCAGTGTCTGGTCTTTAAGCAAGTTCAGGCAAAGTAAGAAAGGTCTGTGTTTGGCTTTGTCACAGATAAACAAGGGAGTTATCTGTGACTCTTATGGGGAGTTGTGAGAAGAGGGGATCAAAAGTCTTCTCCAAATCGTAGGGAGAACAGGGTTGCTTTGGCTTCCCAGGACACAATGGCGGGGAGATTTCTTAACCATTGCTCTTTTTATGGCTCAGGTAAAGTTTAATATTGTCAGGTTTCCGGAATTATCACTCCATACCTTCAGTCTATATCAGGACCTCCCCTCCTTATTTCCAGAGCTTTCTGGCCCTACATCGATCATCACACTTGTTACTATAAGGTCTTTTAGGCTGACTGACTGTACCATGGACTATGCCATGGTAACCTCTGTGAGCTGCATGTACACTCCAGATAAGTTCCTGAAACTAGACAGTCTGAAGTAACCGGAAAACCACAAAAAAGAGAAGAATGATCAATGCCTGCAGTGCCTAACTAACTTTGATGCATCCTTGGGTTCCTTATTCCTGCCTCAACTGATAAGGCAACTGGACTTTGTAACCAACTTTGGTCAACCTCCTGATTCCAGACCCTACCACCCCCTCCTAGCTTGCAAAAGCCACCCTGAACCGTAAGTTCTGTAACTTTCCACTGCCTACCCCAAGCTTGTAAAACCAACTCCTATCCCACTATCCACTACTGATTCCCTTTTCCGACTCAGCCCACCCACACGCGGGTGAATAAATAGCCATGTTGTTCATACGAAGCCTGTCTGGGGAGTCTCTTCATTCAGAGCATGCCTTTAACAGTTACACTGTATTTACATATGTGATTACTTGACTGGCTTTCCTGCTAGCCATCAGTTTGAAGACCATAATTTTCTCCCCACCATTGTATCCATCCCCATGACTACTGGAGACTTTCATTAATTGTGGACATAGAATGTATAGATTTAGACTAGTAGGTAGGTTTCTAAGGTAAGGGCAAAGTTTGAACAAACGCACAATGAATAAGCCTGACTGGTGCGAAGGGGACGGATGAGAAGGAAGGCTGGAGAGCAAGATGAACCCTGGACTCTGCAATGCCTCCTGGTTCCACAAGGGTCTCTCTGATGCAATAAGTCAGGGCAGAGGATGCCCTTCAACACACTGTGACTTTTCCTGGAGTTTGGTCTTAAGTAATCCTGGGCTGTCATTTTCACCCTTTCCCCTGTGGCTAATTTTTCTGCCGTTCTGATGACACTGCTGTCAGAAAGTTTTTCCTGGCAGTTCTGCAAAGGGAAATGGAGGGTATTGTATTCCATGTGTAGCACACGAATCCCTTCTCTTCTCACTGCTTCTGCCCTACAAATATTTATAGATATCATTATGCCTCTCTTAGCTATCATTTATCCAAGCGGTAACAGCACCAGTCTTTCCATCTTGCCTCATAAATCAACCCTTCCAGACCCTGTAATCATCTCCCTGCTCCTATCTGAACTCTCCAGGGTCTGTCAACATCTTAATAAGGTACCCCAAACTGAAGGCTCCTCTCCACCAGAGTACCAAAGCAATAACCTACCTATTAGGGGGATGGCATATGCTAAAAAGACACTTTGGCCTTGTGGATGCCATCGTGGAGTTCAGGCTAATTTCTCATGTGTGGCCACTTCTCTGCTCCAGAAGGTTTTCTGTTCAATTGCTATCACTTCTCTCCCTATGCCTGCAGCCAGACAAATGTAGGAAGTAGGCAGGATTTGCTCTCACCCTCTCCTCCTCTCCCTGAGGCCTTTCCCTTCTGGACTTCATCTTTGCATGTCTAGGTCTTCACAATGACCCATAGTAGGCTTTTGAGGTCTTCATTTTCTTTCTTCAATCACAGGTTTTTCCCTTTTCCTGGCCCTCTTTAAAAGTGTATAAATTAGACCTTAAAATTGGACAGACCTATTTTCAAACTCCAGATCTACCACACTGACCCAGTGGGTAACACTAGACAAGCTATTTAGCATCTCTATGCCTCAGTTATCCTATTTGTAAAATGAGAATAAGAATTATATCCAACTCATGGCTTCCTGTGCGAATTAAAGGAACAACATATATGAATAACATTCAATTAATTCCTAGTTGTTGTCATTGTCCTTTTCCTCCACCTACCTCTTTTTTTTCTGGTTCTTTTTTTTTTTCCTTTTTTATTTATATTTTAGGTGAGAATTTAGACTAATGATTCATAAATGAAAGAGGAAGGAATGTATTTGCCTCAATTATCTAGGCAAGTTAGGATACAAGTGGCTTTAATGGAGACTCTTATATATTTTTATTTTCTTTGAACATATGGAGGTGTTTTGTGATGATGTAGAATTTCATGAAGGCACCCTTATTGACTACACTATTTACTCATTTTCATGACCCTTGAAACAAAAAACTAGAAAGAAGACAAAAGGAGGCCTCTAAGAGAAACAAAGTGGCATTTCTTCTGAATGCCAGTGTGATAGCTGTGATACTATCTAGATAAATTAAGTAAGAAATAGAATGTATTTGGTGATATGAGAGAACATTCAAATATATGAATTGATAAAGATTATGTGAGCGGTACCTCTACAGTGTTATCAGTCAGAGTCCAATTAGCAAAACAGAGCCTTTTCCAGGTAGGACAGGAGTAGAAATTTACTTCAGGCTACTAACTGTAAGAAGATGCTACTATCCCTAGGACTGAAGAGACCAAAGGGAAAGGGGGTGTTATCAGAGACTAAGGGTCAGGGCTGTCTGGCTGAAATTGAACATACACTATGAGTTAAAACCTTCAAGGACAGAGGCCACAATAGTTCAAAATGGTTGTCTTGGTGCATGAAGTGGTGAGGCTGGGAGGTGCCCAGAATTTTTCCATTTTCCTTCCATAACATTTACCACTACTGGCTGAACTTAGTAAAAAACTGATTGGTGAAAATTGTGAGTAAGCCCCTGCGATACACACTAGAGAGGGAGAAGGGCAGAAAATGAATCAGAGAGCAAACAGGTGAATAGATAGCACAGATAGAATTAGCAACACAGTATCTCGAGTAGCCGTCAATAACATGCCCAAGAGGTTAGAGAATTATATTAATGGCTAAAACTTTCTCTCTCCCATTCCTCTTCATCACCACTTCTATTCTTACCTCTGTCTCACAGATGAAAGAAAAGGTGCTCTCCCCTAAAGAAAAGCAAGTTCTGCTTATTAGTCAGGGTTTGGTTAGGAGACAGAAACCTACAAGTAATTTGATCAGGCAAAACTTAATATGAAGGATTGATAAAAATATAAAGGTGATTTACTACTAAAAGGAATGAAAAGGGCTCTTCTAGGGGCTAACAGAGGCGGCAATTGTAGAAAGCAACTAACTACCACCCCTCAGGCTGAAGAAAAAGTGATCAAGAGGGAACTTGGAAAATCAGAGGAGGATTCATGAGGCTGAGACCCAGCCCCCTCTGCCCAGCTGACAAGGAAATGAAGTCCTTTGCAGGGTGCCACATTAAATAACACAAAGTAGGACAAAAACAAGGTGGGGTTGCAGTTGAGAAGCAATTAATTACTAACTGAAGCTTAGCAATTGAGATTTTCATTGGCTAAGTTTAGGTCTTGCCATTTTACCATTTAAGCCACCATCTAGGGGTAAAATTCAAGACAAATATAATCCATACATTTGATTAAAGCTGGAACTGCAGGCAGGAATGTGTGCATCTTTGGATATTCTACATGAGTCTTGAGAGCCTCCACCAGGTATGATTCATTACACTGAAAGGCTGCTAAATATGGAGTCTATCTTGATTGAATCAACAAGAGGAAATTCCCCTGTCTGTGGGCAGAATGTTCAAGTAGAAACCTAGGAAATTGCTTTCCTCTCCTCTTTGCTTATCTAAGCCAGATCCTTGCTTCAAGGTTCAGTTGAAATCCTATCCCCCTCCTCAGTCTGACATCATCTCTCCCTCAACACAACTTTTTTTTTTAGCGTGTTTTTAGTCATTGCTATCCATTTGAAAAAGCCTTATTTGCTCTCTCTTTTTCTCTCATCAATTCTCTCTCTCTCTCCGTCTCTTTCTCTGTCTCCGTCTCGTGTGTGTGTATGTGTGTGTGTGCATGTGTGTGTGTGTATGTATGTGTTCAATAAGTTTTCACTCCCCAATCTGATTGCTGGTTCCTTAAAATAAAGCGCTTTGTCCCGTAATTTCTGTGCTCAATGGAAGTGGCAATCCACTGCTCTGCGAATTCACTGAGTCTGAGAGACGTTTATGCAGAGGAGCTGATATTTAAGTCTGAGGCACACTTTGCAGGTTATTTGAATTTTGATAAAAAGGAGTTTGTGCATGTGTGAGTGTACACACACGTGTGTGTGAGTGTACACACACGTGTGTGTGTGTGTGTGTGTGTGTGTGTGTTGGTTGTGATGGTAAGGTGGTTCTCATTTCCAAACAATGAAAGCAGAGTGCATAGTGGTGAGTACAAGAACTAATCTACTAGGCTGGAGATGAACAAACAAAGAGGAAGCAGACAGGAGACTACAGTGCAAAAACCATGTATTAGAGATATGTTCTTGTCTCATTTTCCGTCTCAAAATTATAATGCAGTGCTTTTGCATATTGATACCTTTATGAGTACCCAAAACAACCCTTTGATTAATACTAAGCTCCATTCAGGAAATTATTCTCCTTATTCTCAGCACCTCGAGAAAATGGTGGTTTTCTTTGTGCTATTTCTTGGTGAATGAGTGTGAGGAATGGAAGATCTGTTAGGGCATCTTTTCACCATCTTTTCAGAGTTGCATTGTTCCCAGAATAATACAGTCTCTTCCCCTGCCTTTTGTCATTTCTGGTTTTTTATTTTGAGAGCGGAAGCTGCCTACACTTAGTTGGACAGATTGTCCCTTACTAATAAATCTCAGCATCAGGACCTGCTTCTTTGTACTCACTCAGAATTTTAGCCTTTATTTTTTCTGAAACTTATTATACCAAAATGTACTTTCTCCAGTGTTATTCATGAACTTTCCTATTTTGACTTTTGCTTAGAAGTAGTCTCTGGGAAGACGGACCGCAGTGATTATTCCAGACACTGTACGCAAGCACCCAACAGTGCTGTGACTTAGGGACATGGTGTATTTAAAAGTCAAATGAAAGAAAGCTGAGAACCCCATTTATACACTGTGACTTTGCCCTGTCTCTGCAATCCCCATTGTGAAACACATTGAAATGTCTCTTTCCTCCATCTCTTCCTTCCTTCCCATTTCCCCAAATATTTTCAGAGTACCATTATGCATCATTTATCCAAAAAACAAAGGTAACTAAAATTCAGCCATAAGCCTTGGGGAAAGAGGAACTATTATTTATGGAACACTGACTATTTTCCAGGAGCTTTATACACTCTAACTCACTTAATTTTTGTAACTGGAGCAGATTGAAATTATTGCCATTTTACAGATGAAGCTCAGAAAGTAAAACAATTGGCCTGTGACAACAAAAATTGTAAGAGGCTGACCAGATGACAACTCAGTGTCTCGAAAAGCCTGTGTTTTCCACTCTTTTGTGGCCATGGCCCCCACATGGATATGCGCATGGTCACTGCATAGCACCATGAGTGTCGGAGGAAACCATGCATGGGGAGAACGCTGAGGAAGGACAAGAACATGAGCTGTGTCTTTTCTCTGTTGTGGCTCCTCTTGGTGCTCTTTGTAACCAACTTTGGTTTAGAGAAAAGATTGGTAAGAGGGTTGTCCAGGGTGGACAAGTCATCTACTAACAAATAGGCACCTATTGTTCAGAACAAAGATAGATTCTTTCTATTTTCAGGGGGCCGTACAGGACCAAAGAATACCTGTTGGAGGAAGATTGATATGGACTTGAAATCAAGAAGCTCTTTTGATAGTTAGAGCTGTTCTGAAATGGAATAGACGGGTAAGGAGCATCCAATTCCCTGCCACCATGAGTGCTGAGCAGAGCCCAGGCTGGAGACCACTATTGTTCCTTATAGGTCTAAGGGTCTGTGATAAATAAATTCACATTCTCCCTCAGGCTCCACTCTTGAGCTCTCAATGGGTAGCAATCACTTTTTTTAGTGATCATTTATTTCTTTTAGTTGATGGCTGAAACCAAGAGAGTGGAAACTCTAGGAGCTCCAATTCTTAGATTTTGTATAGCCTAGTTTAAGAAATCAGTATAATACTCTGTGCTCTCACTAGAGGAAATGTACAAGGAAGAGCCACTGACCTAACATTTGTTAAATGAGTTGCTAGTGTGTTTCTTGTTCTATTTATTTTAAGGTGGATACAGAAATTATGCAGAGTAAGTAATTGTAAACACTGCAAATGGGCCAACATCTGAGGCTGCATCCGAGCAGTACCAGCTATTAAAGAAAAGTGAAAATAGGTTCTCAGATAATACCAAGCATCTTGAAATTTGGAATTGAGTTTAAAAATATATTAGTATTTTACACTGTTGTCTCAGCTTGAATTTAGTTCAATTCAATTACTTTGCAAACACTGAATTACAATAGCCAATCTAGAACTTTATTTTAAAAGATTTGGTTCCAAAGAAACAAAACCCTGAAGGAAGATTCTAGGGTGGCATTTTTTTTAAATCCCTGTGCAGGCAAAATTTTTTTATTAATACTATTGGTTTTTGGTCATTTTTGACAAAAATATATTTAACCAACTTAGGCATAAAAGACAAAACAAATGTGGTCATTTATTCCTTAAATTAACCCACCACTCTTCCTAGATTCCATTCAACCCCATTTTCTGGGGAGTAGTCAAGGATTTATTCAAAATCATGCAATGCCTAAAATAATCATTATTCCCTCGATTATAGGTGGTATTATATCCGGGGCCCTCTCACTTACAGGCATGTCTGTCAAAGGGACCATTTTTCAGGCTCACAGTTCCCAAGACTCTGTCACTTTCTTACTTACAGAGGCCCAAAATGGAAACTATTTTTCTTTTCATTATGAGCTGTCACTTTTTCATCTTGGCACTGCAATGATAGACTTTCATTCATCTTCTATATTACCTTTCCTGAAACCTCTGACACAGACTGACACAATGCAAAATGCAGGAGATCTTGGAGCATACGTTGGCAATTTTGAGGGAAGGCAGCAGCTTGTCTCGCTCTGTTATTTTAAAAATATATTGAAAAAGCAGAGATTCCCGGTGTGGTACACTGGAAATGCTAATGTGCTATGCTCTGTTTTTACATGTTCTTATTTGGATTTGCTCCCTGATCCCAAATCAAAGTGAAGAGATGGCAAAGGGCAGCAGAGTTTTGAAGACTTTACCGAAGTAGAGGGCAAGAGTAAAAAGTTTGCTCAAAATCCATGAGGACAAGAGGCAGACGAGAGGAATGAGGGTTTCTCAATTGTTTCTGAGACTGCTGAGGAGAACAGTGATCCCTGCATGTCTATTGGGCTGCTCTAGTTACAGAAGAAGTCCTCAGGCAAGTCCACCCCTCCTCACACGCCCAGATCTTCAGCAGAATGGCAATAACATTTCACTAGCCAATATCAGGGTCCAGAGGCATTTCTGTGACTCTGTTCCCTATAGGGTAGGTCCAGAACATTCCTTATGGCATTGGAGGTCAAAGGCAGAGAAGGCTGGAAAGAGTAAAAGAAGCTAGATCCAATTTAATTTTGCTGTCCTCAAACCATCATGAATTTCAACTCTACCTTTTGTTTATAGATATAACTATACAGTATAACTATCAACAATCATTGCCTTGTTTAGATTCTGAAGGTATCAAAGGAAAAAGCATCTCACATTCTTGATATTCACATTTTTCATAGGGTGCAGGGTTAGCTATAGAAGAAGTTATGAAAAAGGTAATGTTTGGTGTTCCTTGCTACACTTCCAATGGAGCCCAGATATTTATCAGTTTGTGTGTGTGTGTATGTGTGCGCACGCACTTAGGATATTTTTGTAGCAAAGCAAGCAGGATAGGAACACTCATAAGGAATGGGACAATGTCATCACAGCCTATTGTCTGCAAAGCAATTCTCATACCTGCAGTTTGATACTAAAATCTCATTGGCTGAGTAAGTCCCAGTAACATAAAATGTCATCAAGTGTCATCTCATCTGGGAGTCTCACTTTACTTTCTCAGACAGATATTTGCCCCTCAAGTAGATCGTAAGCTATTTGCAGTTGGGGATTGGGTTTTATTTAACATTATATCCCTAGTGTTTGACATAGTTCTTGCTTAATCCATGCCTGGTTATTGAATGAATGGAATGGTAAAGGTTCTAGCCAGATTCATTGCCCAGCTCTTTTTAATTTCAACCTGAGATGTGAGCCATTAGAGGTGTTCCCTTTTCATCAGAGGAGGGCTTTAAAACTATGAAGTGAAACGCTTTTATGTTGATCATGCCCTCTTGAGTACTTCACAGCCCTCAATATTTCCTTTGTGTGTTTAGTATTAACTATCTGACTCAGTTAAGCTCAAAGTTTTAAATTCTTTCATTTCTTCTTGGACTGAGACTCTAACCCCCCCATTTCATGGTATTTTCTGATCCATTCTTTTTTCTTTTACTTGGGATACCTGTGTTCTGACCCTGATAAAGACTAAAGACATTCTCTCACTTATATGAGGTTTCTATCAATGTACGCTTCCCCTCACTTAGCTGCCACTAAGCCACACATGGAGAATGTATACCACCCATACCTGAATGGGGAATCATCCTCTGTGCACTCCTAAACCCAACCCTTTCAGTATATTGGAGCATCATGGAAGCTGAGGGTTGAGAAGGTATGAAGGATAAACAGAAAAAAATGGAAAATTAAGGAATACCCAATACAAACCTGTTAGGCTCATGACGATAGAGAAGGAGTGACAAGGCCAAAGGCACAGAGAAGTGTGTCTAGAAGAGGCCTGCTCCTATCGTACAAAGCCCAGAATGATCTGTCTGGAAATAGAAGAAGCAACCAGAGATTTGCCACAGAATTAGAGAGTCTCAAATATAGGAGAACTGCCCAGGGCAAACACAAGTAGTGACCGTGAACATACAAAGGGTAGATAAAGATATAGCTATTATGATTTTCTATGCTAGGCTAAGTTAAATCTTACTTTTCACCCACCCAGTTGAACATGAGCTCTTCTTCTTCTGACCTTGAGAACAATTGCATTACTCTCTCTCATTCTGACAGTGAATCATGTCATGTGCTTTCACATCTCCTCATGCATTTTGAGGACTAGTACTTGCATCTCTTGGTATTTTTTATCCCCAAGTTTCTCTGTAAAAGGAATATGGAGTGAGATAATGCTATACACCTTTCAATGAACTAAATCTTTTTCCCTTCTATATAGCATGTATCTAAATATTCTACCTCCTGTTTCCAGAGCTTAAGTTATTGCTCCCTTTTCTGCTACCTCTCAAATTGTCTTTTCTATCCAGCTCAATCTTTCTCTCTCACTAGGCTAATCAAACTAGACTTTCTGTAAAAACAGCAACTCTGTGTTGTGTGGCTACCTGTTGTCTACTAACTGCTTCCTAAAGAAGTTCTGAGGAACATTGCCTCATTAGATGATTAAAGTACCAATAGTCAAAGATCTTTGTGAAATGCTGCTTGCTGGATCTTTCTCTTGGAGAGTTCCAAAATGTGTTATCCTGTTAAAGGTTCTGAGAAGTCTTTCTGCAAGGACATAGGTTTATATTGCTTAAAGAAGAGTTTCACAATGGGTATTGATAACAAAACTCTTCTTCATATTATTGCTGATATTAGTTTCTTAAACAAATCTTTGAGCCATAATTCCTCCACATATTCATATTTTTTTCAATGATTTCTTAAATTTTTCTTATTAGGTTTAGTTTGGATATTTTATTCAGCATAGCGCAAATAATACTGAAAAAAAGAATGAAGTTGGAAGACTAGTACTATCTGGTTTTAAGACTTCTTATGAAACAAAAGTGTTCAATTCATGGTGGTATTGAAGTAAAGATAGACAAGAAGTTTAATGGAACAGAATATAGATTTCAGAAATACATCTGAACATATATTAATAAGCACTTTTCAACAAAATTGCAAAAGCAATTCAACAGAAGAAGGTAATCCTTTTTAGCAGATGGTTTTAAAACAAGTAGACATCCACTACCGTGTAATCTTATTTATGTTTGGGGAACTTGTTTATTATGCCCCAAATCAGAATGTTTTAAAATTTCCAGGTTGAACTCTTGGTGTAATATTAGGAATGCACATTTGTAACATTTTTTTCTTTCCTTTATAATTGGAAGAGGAAGAGTTATTTACTATCACCTAAAAAGCAGTTCAAATGAAATGGATATTTGGAATTTATGGAGTTTTCTTGGAAACAGAAGAGTTTATTACATAAATGTGAATAGAGAGGATGTATGCCTTATATAACTCAATTTTAAGCCGTTTTCACATCTGATGTACTTTTTGTTCCTTATTGCAACCCACCTAGGACTTCCCAGTGGCAGAGCAAAGGTTACAGGTATAAAATTTTGGATTACTGAAATTTAACAAGAATGGTTTAGAGACCACAGACATGAGAACTCTCCAAAAGATCCTTTCCTTCTTTAATGTTCCATACTCCTCTCTCTCTCTTTCTCTGTCTCTCTCTCTTTCCCTCTTTCTCTCTTTCCCTCTTTTTCTCTTTCTTTAGAGACCGAGTCTTGCTCTGTCACCCAGGCTGGAGTGCAGTGGCATGATCTCGGCTCCCTGGAACCTCCTGACTTCAAGAGATTCTCCTGCCTCAGCCTGCTGAGTAGCTGGGATTACAGGGGTGTGCCGTGATGCGCGTGCACCATGCCCAACAAGACCACTCTCTTCATAGGTAGTACCCAGGCAAGAATTGAGCTGAGGTACTAGGGCTTGACTATTTCTGCCCAGAGAGGGAGCTCTCTAATGGTCCTCCTTTGCTCTGAGCTCCCCCTTGGGATGGCTGAGAATTTGTCAGATGTGTATTATGATCTGAAGCTCCCTGCCTGCCCCATTCTTCTTTCACTGCTCTTTTCACAGGCACATCACCATTTGAAGCCTTTCCCTAATCCTGTCTTCTCTTCTGCTTTATCTTTCATAGGCATTAGTCCCCCAATAAATCACCTGTATTCTTAGCTCAGTCTAAGTATCTGCGTCCCAGAGGATGCAACTGACACATCTGAAAATTAGGAACATATCATTGTTTAAAGTAAAGAGATAAGATTTTTCAATGGTAGCTGAGAATTGAGACAAAAAAAAAGTTACATAAATGAAAGGTACTTTTTAAGGTGCAAATGGAGGCAATACTGACTATCAGTTCTCTCCTCAAAGGCCTCTGATGTCTCATCATTGCCCACGGGATGAATACAAGCCTTGTTAAGTACGCTCAACAATCTCTTTTCATTCTTCTTTCTAAAATTTCACTTCCACTCTCCTTTATGTACACCAGCTGCTCTGCTAAATTTATATGTTGACATAGACACAGAATTTTGGAACTGTAAGTGGCAAAGTTTGTATTATTTTCTTACTTATTTTATAGATAAAAAAATAGATTAACAGAGATCCAACTCATCAAGCTCTCCCTGCTCTCAACACACACACACTTTCTCTCAGGGTGTTTTTGAGTTTAAGACAGCTCAGCCTAATGGAACCTTCTCCAATGATGGAAATGCAGGTTCTGTATTTCCTCTGTCCAGCATGGTAGCCACTAGACACAGTAGCTAATCAGAAGAGAACATATTATTGGAGAAGTCACTTTTTGGTAGCACTTGAAGTGTGGCTCATGTGACCAAATAAACCACATCTGACTGGTGGCTGTGGAATTAGACAGTGCAGGTCTAAGGCCTCACTCATATTCTTTCCTCTCATATATGCTTTCTGTTTTGGCTTGTTTTTGTTTTTCTAAATTTTACTTGTTAAAAAACTGTTCTTCCTAAATCTAGGCCATTTTTCTTTTTTTAAATGAGGCCTCCCTGGATTATTTTAGCTTACTTAGAAGAGTGATATGTTTTACATTAGTATCTTTGTTGGTATTATCATTCAACATATATTTAATGAGTGCATGCTATGTTCAAAGCCTTGTAAAATATGCTTGCTTTTAAGTCTCTTAGTCACTTAACTTTTTAATCTATAAGATAATTTGTAGCTTTTAGATCACACATTATTACTCAATTCCATTTGTAATATGTCTCATAAGTACTTACTTTCCAACACTAAGTTTTAAATCTTGTGAAGTTAAAGATTATGTGTAACAATCTCTTGATTTGTACAGAGTAGGCAGCTAATAACTATTTATGTTAGTTGATACAATAGATACATTATGTCCAATACTAGTAATTGATTATAAAATAGTATGAGTTATTGTTCTTAAAGAACTAAGACTCTAAGTTAAAATCCTACCTTTTTGCCACATTATCTGCCAGGCAATGAGGTGGGAGTGACTTTATAGTGAATTGGGACAAAAGGAAGAAATATAATATTGACCATCTTTATGGGATTGAGGTTAAAACTTCATAGTGGAAGGTACTAGTTTGCTAAATTCTATTCCAAAGCATCTTAGAAATGTTGAAGCATTTGCTCTTTTTGAAGTAGGTAGAGAATCATTGTTTCCTAGCACTATGGAAGAGAAAGAATTTTACTTAACTTCTTATTTGCCATTTCTGACTATATTAGTTATCGAGAAATGTAATTTTCTGATTCTACAGTGTACCAGTCTTGGCCTCACTGGTGGAAAGTCATGTATGATTTCCATTTCATAAAATGTTTATAATCCATATGGATCCACAAAATTAGGGAAATCTGGTTAACTTAGTTTCCATGCCTTGCATGTATTCACATTTCTTTCTTCAAGTCTAAGCTCATTTATTACTGTCTGAAGAGTTTTACGTATTCAGCTCTATTTTTAAATTTCACACATGATTTGGCAGTTTGTGCAGGAATTGACAGATTCCTTAAATATATCAATATAAACCTATTATTTGTTAAAAAGGAATGGATTAATTTGCCTGCAGTAAAAATGTCCATTCTGAAGTATCAAATCCACTGGGAGATTCGGAATAAGTGGTGATATAATTTATCTGTTCACTGACAGGACCTAAATAGTCAGGATGCTTTAAATAAAAGAGGTCTGTGTCTGCTCTCCTCATTTTCCAGCCTAATCAGAAGAGAACAAATTATTGGAGAAGCCATTGTTTGGTAGAAAACATTTTCCTTTTGCTGCCATCTATTCTTCCTTTAGGGCTAACTCAAGTCTCACTGATCTAGGAAATTTTACCCATCTATTCACCTTATTCAAAATTGCCTTTCCTTGAGTTCCTGTGTTATATATAGGCCTTTCTACACAATTTCTTTAATTTTTGTTTCGTTTAAGTTTCTTCTACTCGTAGTCCCTTCTTTTCTCCGTCGCTCCTTCCTCCTTTCTTCCTTCCTTTTTTCTTCCTTCCTTCTTTCCTTCCTCCTTTCCTTTCTTCCTTCTTTGCTTTCTTCCTTCCTGCACCTCCTGTGTCTGCACTCCCAGTTTAGATGGCACGCTCCTAAAGTGGCAGGGAAGAAGGTGTCTATTGTCTGCTTAACATGGAGTGAGTAGAAAAGTACTTAAACATTTTGTATCAATTAATATCTTGATTTTTTGTAGAAACTTCTCAACTATCTTGAGCATTCTGTGCTTCGTCCATTCACAAACTTGCATAACTTTAAGTAGAAACTTCTATGGTATGTATGTTCCTATATATAACTGAATCACAGGTAAGCAGCTGAAGGCAATTACTTCCAGGTGTTTACCAGAGGAAATCACTGCCTGTCAGTAAGCCAGTGACAGATTGGAGCTAATTTCTCAAAAGAAGTAATTAACCCTCAGGAATCTTGGCGATGTATTCTAGGGGAATAAATCTTTCTCTTCACTGTAGCCCTTAATAATGTTTTTCCATGCACAATCACACAAATCTAAACTCACACATTTTCAGGGCCTTTTCAGTTTGTAACTATATTCATTATTCATGGTCACTGGCCTTAATAGTACATCAGTAGAGATTCACTGGCAGAAACAAGATCAGCTGTACTTGAAAACAATAAAGGTGTGAATAAATAAATAAATAGTAATAAAGGCTACATGCAACTCCACGTTAGGATGAATCTAGAGAATTCAATATTTTCTGAACAATATTTTCAATATATGACTTTGATCATATATCGGGATTTTTTATAGGGGACCACATGTCATGTCTTCTTTCTAGGGTGCTCAGGTTGGGAGAAACTTCAGGATTAAAAGAAGGGGAACCATCCACCTCTCCAGCTAAATCAGTTGAACCACCCCAGTTTCCATGCAGTAATCCATAGAATAGCATTAGATTTTGGTGGCTCTAGCCACACCCAACAGGAGAGTGAATAAAAATTAACTTCTAGCAAGATGATGTTAGTCATATTTTTTATTTATAAAAAGCAATGATCTTTTTGGGGGAGAAAAACCTTTACTGACTCCGGCTATGTACACTGTATGGCAGGTGAGGGCCTGGGTGGCAAACATTGCATCCATATAAATAAACCTCTACCAGCATAATGAGTACTTAATTAACACAAACACAAATAAATACATTGCATATTTCTATTATAAGTAACACAATTGTGTGTTTTTTTTTTAGTTTCTTGAAGATAGAATTCTGAGACTTAGAAATTGGTCTGTGATGGTGATTCTCAAATATTGGCATTTAAATCATCTGTAAGAATCACTGAAACACAGAGCTGGTCACACCTCTAGAATCTCTGATTCGGTATACCTGGGATTGGGCCTGATAATTTGTTTCTAACAAGGTCCCAGATGATGCTGATGCTGCTGGTTCAGGAATCCCACTTTGAAAACAATACGGACAAATATTTATCTACAATTATCCCTCCCATATGGCAGAAATCATAGTGTCCATTAAATATTCATTGGCCACTTATTATTTTCAAAGTAGAGTGCAGTATGTTGTCTGTTATGAATTCCTTCATAATCTATTAGAGAAGAAGTTTTTTAAATGCAGGATTTTGAAAATATATTCAAAGTTAAATTGCATGGTGCATGTCCTTCTGCTGTAGATGAGATAATGGAATTTGTAGAGGGTTGGGGTCAGAGTGGAAGCAAACCTGGGATTCACTGGGCCTTGCATAAGAGACAGGATCTATATTGTCTGAGGAGTGGGACACAACAAGCATTAACACCCATAGGAAGGTGCCAAGGACAAGGGTGAATTCTATTGGCTGCAAATTCCCCATAGAAGATAAAGACAATTTTCTGTTTTAACTTCAGGAGAACCTGAGAGAGATAAAGGAGTGACTGGAAAATTCAGCAGATATTTTGAAAATGAATAGCTATATTGGCCTTGACGATAGCGTTTTTCTTGATTGAATGCAAAGTTTCACTCTCTAAATACAAAACTTCAAATACAAATCAAAATGTCCCCAGAATATTGAAACCATCTAACAGTTAACCAACATCATTGCATCTTGGAGAATGCACCTTAGAAAACAGAGAGTGACTAGGTGTTCTTGTTACTTTCCTTCAAAACCTCTGGGCCTCTGAATGAATCTCTCCATGGATGAGGCCAAAACCTGCTGATTCCAGTATTTTCTTGTCTACAGTCAGGTGGTGAAAATGTATGGGCACTGAGGTCAGCAGTACTAAGCACAGAAAGGGTAGTCTTCTGCTTAATCCTTCATCTGTTGCAAGCCAGCAGCACTCCCATAGAAAAATATTAATAAAGGTTGAGAGGGACTGGGTGGTTATTTATTTCCAGAATGTCAGAGCTGGAAGAGACCTTTTGGATGAACTAAACTTATAACTATTATTATTATTATTTTTGCAAATTAAGGAAATGGAGTTCTAAGGAAGTGGGTGAGTCACTGAAGATGGTACAACTCATTAGTGGTCCAGGTTCAGCTCAGCACTATTTTCACAGTGCCTTGTGTCTTAAAATCAACTCTAGTGCAAACCCATTTCCAGCTGTTGTGCGAACCCCATGCACTTTTAAGAAAAAATAATGATTATATGAGGGTCGCAGAATTGAATGATTAAACGTTTTATTTACATAATTATGCTTGACTACAATTTTTCCAAGCATATTCTCGAAGAGTTCTACTGACAAAGACTGCTTTTAAAGCTAAACACTTATTAGGAGAGCTCAAATCACAAATTCGTGCTGAAAGCCCCTAAAGTTATTAACTGGCATGTTCAAGCAGAAAAGAATTCTGGGTCGCTGAGGCTTCTTGTGTGTTTATAGCTCTAGCTACAGCAGAGCTGGTCCTTGTAAATGTCACAGGAGATAATAATTGCAATGGAAAAGAAAGAAAATGTTTGGAGCTTATGAGAAAAGACCAAACCGCTTCCAATCACAGGACTGGAGAGGTCAAGAAAACATCCCTAGGGCAAGAGAGATGAAACTTTCCAACAGTCAAGAAATTAATGCTGACACTTCGTCAGTTAAGTAAAGTGAAGGGCAGAAAGAGCCAGCCTGGCTGCATTTTGGCTTATGGATAGAGCTGTATGTGTACAGTCCAAAGAGAAACAAGTGTAAAGATCATCTTGTCACTGTAAATAAAAATCACCCCATTGCCCAAGGGACCCAGAGCTCAGTTACAGTCTGGTCAGTCCCATCCAGGCCATCACCATGCTGTTATTGATGATAATACAGGAAGAGGGTCATTTTCGCTGCTGAGTGAGAGGACGTGGCTACGGCACTAATGTCCAATTACATTAATGAACATGAAATTTGGCTCTGTGCGTACATCTCTCCTCATGCTCTGAATTAGATTTTAGAGGGTAAAATAAAAGATAATAAAAGCCTTTACTCCAGCACTATTTTTCTTTGGCTGAAGTTATAGGAATATGTCTGAAGGAAACATAACCATTCTGGTTTATTAAGCAACCCATATGCAATAAGACCAAGTGTTGTACACAAGGCCGATTTTGTGGAAGGACAGCAGGTCACTGTCATCTCTGTCCTTTGGGGTGATTACATTTTCAAACTGAACAATTCAAAATGTGTTATGTGTCTGCCTGAATTGGGGCTGCTTTTAGAAAGCCAGTGTGAAGATTTGCACAGCTGAGATACTAGGGGAGACAGCTCTGCAAACCTATGTAGCTGGACCAAACCTATTCTACCACTGAGCATCCTCTAAATACTTTTCTTACTAGGTGAGCAACTGTGCCCATGGTTAGAGTTATTTCAAAGGCTCATATGACATCTCTGTGGTCTGGTGACCATGCTGGCCTCAAGAGAGGGAGATCAGGGCTGGAAAGCAACAAAAAACTGTGACCAGTAGAATAATAGCCTTAAAGATATCCACATATCTATTTATTTAATGGATATTTGTTAAGTGGCAGCAGAGAAAACTAGTTAATCCTCAGATACCTAACTTGACAAAACATGCTTTGTGAAGATATGTTACCTTACATGATAAAATAGACTTTGCACTTTACACATGAGGTTAAATTAAGAATCTTGAAACAAGATCATCTTGGATTATCTGAGTGGACACATTGGAATCACAGTGATCATTATCAGGGGAAGAAAGAAGCAGAAGAGAAAAAAGCAGAGGCTAGATTGATGATGCAATTGCTGATTTGGCCATCAGCCAAAGAAGGTGAGCAGCCTCTTGAAGCCAAGAAAGGCAAGGAATTGATCCTCTTTTAGAGGCTCTAGAAGAAACATACCCCTGTCTGCACCTTTATTTTAGCTCAGTGAGACTTCTGACCTTCAGAACTATAGAAGAAAGCATGATTATATTTGTGGTGCTTTGTTAGAGCAGCAACAGAAAACTAATACATAAACACTTTTTAAAGAAACATGTAACTAGAACTGTGGAATCACTATACTATGCCATCCTACAGTGTAATCTTATCCAAATCAATTCTAAAATTTCTGTACTAATACTTCCCTAAAGACTGTGGTGTCCTTACTATTACGCATTTAGTCTTATCTCACCCTCTCCAATGAACCCATAAGAAGAAAAACAAGATTGGGAAAGTTTTGACTCACTCATCCCTCTGACTCCATTAAAAGTTGAGAAAGGATAATTCATTCCACCAATGACTTTGTTAAAAATGGGTGTATCTGGAATGATGTTAAATCCTGATGACCTGGCTCTATAACTGAGTAAATGTGAAAGAAACAAATTTTTAGCAATAGCTTAACTTGAATTCAACTGCTGCATAGAAACACACACACACACACACACACACACACACACACACACACACACACAGATTTATTGAGTATTTTAGGCTTTTTTTAAGAATTTTTATTTATATTATCTCATCAACCAACCACCACCCCATTATATAGATGCTATTGTTGTCTCCATGTTAGGGATGAACAAATGGGCTCAGACCAGTGGAATGCCTAGACCCTGTCCCCTCAGCCACTAAAGGCAGGAGTGGGTTTGACTTTGTGTTAAAGTTCACTCTCTTCCATTCACACACTACCTCATGGTCTTCTAATTCTCCACACGATGGTCCTGGACAAGTTCATAATAAGTGCTTATTTAGTACTTCCAGACTGGATTGATGCCACTTTTCAGAAACCCTAAGGCCTTGTCTTCCTAGAAAGATTTAAGGAATTATATCATTTGGGAAGAGGAAAATTAATTTTAAAGACAAAGATGACTTTTTGGGATTTCACACATTACAACTAAGCTGTCTTTACAATTATGAAGAGCACATAATTATTTCCCCTTTCCTTGACTGGTATAGGCCAACTTCAAATGAATCTATAGCCTACTCATTTCCCTGTCTCAACTCTTCAACCAATTGCAGAATAATTTTATTATCCCAGTGTAAGGAAGTATTTTGATTCTGCTTGTAGGACAGGAGGCAATTTCACACATCCTGAGGAAATCCAGGGATTCTGTTTTACTCTCGTTTTCTCACAGGGTCATTTGCAAATTCTGCCATGTCTTTCTCAAAGCCACATAGTGCCCACCACAGGATGCCACACACTGCAGCCACATCAGAGAGGGTGGTCAGCTCTTGATGGCTGCTGCCTGGCAGTAGCACCTGGGTGCTATCTTTGCACATTTTGTAGGATTCAATGACAAAACAAAACAACATGTCACATTCACATGATGATAGCAGAAACCTGACGCAAACTAACAGTTCCTCTTTTATGTCCTTGAGAAGGTAACAACTAAGGCTGTAACTTAGTTCAGTGGGTTGTGTCTATTTTCATAGTTTAATCTTATAATAAAAGAGTGTACTGTTTTGTTGTTTAGTGTATTAAGATCCTTATTTATTTGATAGATATTTATTTGCTGAGAAGGAGTAGAGAAATCTAGTTGAGATTCTGGTGTATAGCCTCATTCTGTTATCTACAAGCTGTGTGACCTTGGTTAAGTTTTTCACTTAAAGGCTGCATCTCAGTTACTTCATCTATAAAACAGAGATAATTATGTCAAAAACCTCATAAGGCTGTAGTGAGGATTAAATTAAGTTCTACATCTAAAGTATTTAGAACAGAGCCCGGCACATAATAAGAGCTCAATAAATGGAAACTATAAATGTTATGATTCTTTATTGGACATCTGCTAAGTGCATAGCTCTCTACTGAGTACTGAGATGTGTGGAAGTAAATGAAACAAGAAGCTCACATCTCAGTGCATGTCATCTTCATACTCAGATTCCTTGAATGACTCTCCATTGTCCATTATATTTACTACAACCGATGTATTGCAGGCTTCATATCCCAGGACTCCTTTTTGCAGGCTTATGCATTGTTTGACAATCCACGTCACTCTCTTATTTCTGCAGCTCTGGTTTACTAAGTTTGCTTTAATGCAACTGTTGTCTCCACCAGATGCCCCTATTAAAATCTGACCAATCATCTGGCCCATTTGAAAGCATTCTTTGATGTTTCTCTTCCATAGTCTGCACTTGCAGTTAGATTCCCCCTTTTAAGACTCCCTTGACAATTTTTATTTGTCTTCTTGTCTAATATATATCACTATATATTTAGAAATAAACTTTTGAGTCCTTGGTTTATCTCTGACCCTGGGTAATAAGCTGCTTAGGGGAGAGTCTATGATTAATTCATCTTTGTAGCTCCCATAGCATCTAATTCATGACCTAGTATATCATAGATGCTCAATAAATAGTTAATGAATCAGTGTTTGTTGAAATGATGAATGGTGAAAATATTTATATTGTTAAACTTCCTCTCCATATGTAAGCACACGTGTGTACCAACATTAAATGATGTGATAAATTTTTGTGTGTGGTTTATGCAAATCACACGAATACACACAAATGTATATACTTCACCTGTCAGAAAATATTTAAACAATGGTTATCCACTGCCTGAATAAATGTATTTTCACTCTAGAAATAATGTTAATGTTTTGCTGGTGTCCCCAGCTGTAATCAACCTCTCTGTAGCTTACAGTCCTTCAGATTGTCACAGTCATAAAAGCTTGAGAAAAGGGGATTCCTGTGGATACAGGGACCCCTCTGTGACCAACCCTAGGCAAAGTGGATCTGCACCTCTTACTTGAGGGAGTAGGAACTAGGAAACATATTCTGACTCTGAACAACTGAAATACAAGCTGGGGAAAAAAAGAAAATAAATCCATTTATGGTATAAATCAACAAGTAAATTAAGAGAGAAGACTGGATGGACAGGGTCCAGCAAAGTTGGTAGTTTGTGCTGGTCCCCAGCCTGTGTCAGTTGCCTGAGTTATTTTGTTTTGTTTATTCTTTCACAGTCATCAAGATGCCTGCTTCTTCTCCTGAGTGCAGATAATTTTAGAAAATGAAATCTGTCCCAAAGCTCTGTTTCTGACACACTTACTGTAGAGTAATCAGCAAACACTGCAGCCTTTTGCAGCAACTTGGAATATTACTCATGTCACTGTAATGTCTCCAGTTAGTCAGGATGGCAATTTATTTTAATACTTTTATCTGAAAAGAAAAATGATTTCGATTTTTCTGATCACACATGGGCTCAACCATGTATCAATTTATTTTTAAGTTCAATATTTGTATTTCTGATTTAAGCCCAAACAAAATCAAATAGAGAAAATGTAACTAGGCAAAAAAGGAAGTTGCAAATAGAGGCACAAATAAAAAGTTCATAGCCTAAACAACTTGTCTTTAGAATTTGAGAAAATAGCAGGGTATAATTGTGAATTATTAATGTTAATAGCTGTAACCTTGATCGCTCTATTAATAACCTGACATTTGATTTCTTGTTCATTTTGTTCTTATTACTGCATTTTATGATTTTTTCTTTTTCTTTTATTTCTTTTTGAGGATAGAAGCTTATGAACAGAAAGTAAAAGAATTCCAGAAGAGGGGAATTCAGAACTGAAATGAGGGTCCACGAAGTTGACAAGAACCAGAGTCCTATCATGCTACCACTTCAGAGAGACCAAAGAATATACTCCCATTCAGGGTCCCCTCGTCATTTAGTGAGTTTGCCCTGGCATTGGCAAATAATTATTTCACCCATTTGCCATAACGTTGTTGAGTTGACTTTATGATTACTGTGAAATGTTTCTCCTTGTTGGTGATGCTTTTTTTTTTTTTGAGACAGAGTCTCACTCGGTTGCCAGGTGGCAGGCTGGAGTGCAGTGGTGAGATCTCGGCTCACTGCAACCTCCGCCTCGCGGGTTCAAGCAATTCTCCTGCCTCAGCCTTCTGAGTAGCTGGGACTACAGGCCTGTGCCACGATGCCCAGCTAATTTTTTTGCATTTTTAGTAGAGACGGGTTTTCAGCATGTTGGCCAGGATGGTCTCGATCTCTTGACCTCATGATCCGTCCGCCTTGGTCTCCCAAAGTGCTGGGATTACAGGTGTGAGCCACTGCACCTGGCTGATCATGGTCTTGAAGTTTACTTTCACTGATAGAAATAGAGCCACACCAACTTTCTTATGCTTATTGTTTCCATGATTTCCCACCCTCCATTCTTGTACTTCCAGCCTCTTTGGTCTTCATATTTTTTTGTTCACCTTTTCTAGACAGTATTTGCTCAGTCATGCTTTGTTTATGCCATCTGACAATGTCTACCTTTTAAATGGAGTGTTTGTGTTCTAAGGCTTCCTATCATATTTCATTAAATACTGAGAGATGAAAATAGATACATACAAAGCATGTCTACAGCACAAAGAATAACAATACAAGGAACACCCCAGTTTGGCCACCACCCAGTTTAAAAAATAAAACATCACAATTACCTTTGGAAACACTCTGAGTGCCCGTCCTTAGTTCCATTTCCATTCCACCTGCCCGGAAGAGCCACTACTCTGAGTTGTGTTGTTTCTTCATTACTTTTCTCTTTATTGTTTAACAACATTTGAGAAATGATACGTTCCTCAACAACATATCATTTAGTTTGCTATATTTCAATTTTGATAATAATGTTATTGTTTATGCTTCTGTGATTTACTATGTGTACTCCAAGCGCGTTCTGAAGTTTTGTTCATGTTGTTGCATGTAGTTGTAGGGTTTTTTACATTGTTATTGCTGCATGGAAATCAATTTAGTAAAACAAAATATGTATATTACTGTTGATGGACATTTCTGCTGCTTAGATTTCTGCTTTTGTAAGCAGTATCACTATTGCACATATTAAGGTATACAATTTGATGTTTTGCTACATGTAACCATGGCCATGTGTTTCATGGTTTCATACTCATGAAACCATGGCCACAATTCAGATTTGGAAAGTATCTCTCACTCCCCAAAATTTTCTTATAGCCTTATAATTCTCTCCCACTCTTTTCTGGACCATTTACATCCAAACACAGATCTGCTTTCAGTCACTATAGATTAGCTTGCATTTGCTAGAAATTTTTTTACAAATGCTTTATATAACATGCACTGTTTTTGCCTTTCTCTCTGCATAATTATTCTGAGATTCATTCATGTTATTGTGTGTATAAATAGTTCATTCATTTTTATTGCTGAATAGAATGGGCATATCTTAGAGATATTCTGGGTTCCATTCCAGATCACCATAATAAAGTGAATATCATCACAATAAGGTGAGTCACACAAATAGTTTGGTTTCCCAGTGCATATGAAAGTTATCTTTATATCATACCATAGTCTGTTAAGTGTGCAATAGCATTATCAGCCCAAAAAGTAATGTACATATCTTAACTGAAAATACTTAATTGCTAAAAAAGCTAATGATCATGGAGCCTCATCCAAGTCATAATCTTTTGTTGAAGGGTCTTGCCTCATTGTTGATGGTTGCTGACTGATAAGGATGGTGTTTGCTGAAGGCTGGAGTGGCTATGGAAATTACTTAAAATAAGACAAAAATAAAATTTGCTGCATCAATTGAATATTCTTTTCACCAAAGATTTCTCTGTAGCATGTGACATTGTTTGATAGCACTTTGTTTACAGTAAAACTTTTTTCAAAACTGTAGTCAAAATTCTCAAATTCTGCTGCTGCTTTATGTAATATTGTAAATCCTTTGCTGTGATTTTTAGCAATGTTTGCCACATGTTCACCAGAAGTAGGCTCTATCTAAAGAAAACACTTTCTTTGTTCATTCCTAGGAAACAACTCCTCATTCATTTAATTTTTATCATGAGATTGCAGCAATTCAGTCACATCTTCTGGTTCTATATTTAATTCTAGTTCTCTTGCTATTTCCAATATATCTGCAGTGGCCTTCTCTAATGAAGTCTTGAGCACCCTCAAAATCATCCATAAAGATTAGTATCAACTTATTCCAGTTAATGTTGATATTTTGACCTCTTCCCATAAATCACAAATGTTTTTAATGGCATGTAGAATACCATTAAGAATGGAGAAAACCAAGAGGCTTTCAGTTTACTTTGCCCATTTCCATCAGAAGAACCACTATCTGTAGCAGTTATAGCCTTACAAAATTGATTTCTTAAAAAATAAGACTTCTAAGTAAAAATTACTCCTTTTTATTATTATACTTTAAGTTCTGGGGTACACATGCAGAACATGCAGGATTTGTTACATAGGTATACACGTGCCATGGTGGTTTGCTGCATTCATCACACTGTCATCCACATTAGGTATTTCTCCTAATGCTATCCCTCCCCTATCTCCCTACCCTGCAACAGGCCCAGGTGTGTGATGTTCCCCACCCTGTGTTCATGTGTACTCATTGTTCAACACCCACATATGAGGACATGTGGTGTTTGGTTTTCTGTTCTTGTGTCAGTTTGCTGAGAATGATGGTTTCCAGCTTCATCCATGTCCTACAAAGGACATGAATTCATCCCTTTTTTGGCGACATATTATTCCATGGTGTATAGGTACCACATTTTCATCATCCAGTCTATCATTGATGGGCATTTTACACTGTTGGTGAGAGTGTAAATTAGTTTAACCATTGTGGAAGACAGTGTGGTGATTCCTCAAGGATCTAGATCTAGAAATACCATTTGACCCAGCAATCCCATTACTGGGTATATATTCAAAGGATTATAAATCATTCTACTATAAGGACAAAGGCACACATATGTTTATTGTGGCACTGTTTATAAAAGCAAAGACTTGGAACCAACCCAAATGCCCATCAGTGATAGACTGGATAAAAAAAAGAATAATCCTGATCCAAGGGCTACAGAATAAGTGTTGTATTAGCAGTCATAAAAACAACATTACTCTCATTGTAAATCTCCGCCAGAGCTCTTTGGTGACCAAGTGCACTGTCAGTGAACAGTAGTATTCTGAAAAGAATCTTTTTGCTGAGCAGTGGGTATCAATAGTAGGCTTAAAATATTCAGTAAACCATTCTGTAAACAGATCTGCTGTCATTCAGGCTTTGTTTTTCCATTTCTAGAGTATAAGCAGAGTAGATTTAGCATAATCCCTAAGGGCCATAGGATTTTCAGAATGGTAAATGTACATTGGCCTCAACTTAAAGTGGCCAACTGCATTAGCCCCAATGAGACAGTTAACCTGTCCTTTGAAGCTTTTAAGCCAAGCATTGACTTCTCCTCTCCAGCTATACCAGCCCTAGATGGCAAATTTCAGTAAGGAGACTGTTTCATCTGCTGGTTTTGGATTAGAATTTGGCTTAAGGGATGTTGTTGCAAGTTGGATCTTTCTTTCTCTCTCTCTCTTTCTCTTTCTATCTTTCTTTCTTTCTTTTTTTCTTTCTTTCTTCTTTCTTTCTTTCCCTCCCTCCTCCCTTCCTTTTCTTCTTCCCCTTCCCTCCACTCCCGCTTTCCCCTTCCTTCCCCTCCTTTCCTTTTCCCTCCCTTCCCTCCCTTCTCTTCCCTTCCCTTCCCTCCCCTCCCCTCCCCTCCCCTCCCTCCCCTTTCTTTCACTCCCTTTCCTCTTCCTTTCCCTCCCCTTCCCTTCCCTCCTTTCCCCTTCCTTTCCCTCCCCTTCACTTGCCTTCCTTTCTTTCCTTTCAATAGGGTCTTGCTCTGTCACCCAGGCTGGATTGCAGTGCCATGATCTTTGCCCACGGCAACCTTGTCCTCCTGGGTTCCATTGATCCACCTCAGTCTCCTGAGAAGTTGGAACTATAGGCATGGACCACCACACCTGGCTAATTTCTGTATTTTTTTTTTTAAGTGGAGACAGGTTTCACCATGTTGCCCAGGCTGGTCTCAAACTCCTGGGTTCAAGCCATCCTCTCACCTCAGCCTCCCAAAGTGCTGGGATTACAGGTGTTAGCCACTACACTTGGCTATTTTTTCTTTTTCTTTATCATGTCTTTCCAAGAGGACAAGTTTTGAATTTTGATGAAGTCAAATTAATTTGTTTATTTTCTTTTATGAATAGTCATTTGGTATTGCAAGGAAAAAATCTTTCTTTAAACTCAAGTCACAAGGATTTTCTCTCATGATTTTTTAATGGAAGAGGTATTGTTTTATATTTTTAGATTTTACCTTCAGGTTCACAATTTATTTTTAGCTAAGTTTTGTATGTGATATAATGTTCTTATTTGTGGGGGGCGGGGGGCACACGTATATTCAAATTGTGTCAGTACCACTTGCTGAAAAACAAAAATCAGTTAACCGTATATGTGAGGGTCTAATCTGCTACACTTCATGTCATTGTTGATATTGTTTAGCTGTTTGTTTTCCATTTGTCTAATCTATTGTTATTCCTCTGTATTTTTTCTTGGCTTCTTTTAGTTTAATATAATGTTTTTAGTATTTACTTTTTGTTTATCTGCAAGCTTTTAAGCCATACCTCTGCATTTTTTAAGTGGTTGAGGAGACTTATAATATGTTTTCTCAACTTGTCACGGTCTGCTTAGAATTAATACCATACCACTTCAAGTCAGATGTGGAAATCTTACAGAAGTATTATTTCATTTATTTCATCCCCCCACTCTATGCTCTGTGTTATTATTTTCAAATTTTTTACTTCTGCATGCATTATAAACCCCACAGTAAAATACGACTTTTTCTGTAAATAGTAGTCTTTTTAAGAAATTGACAAAAGAAAAAAGATAACATTTTATATTTACTCACTTATTTACCATTTTTGACTAACTTTCTATATATCTGAGTTTCCATCTGATGCCATTTGCATTCACAATGAATAACTCATTGCATTACTTGTCATTCAGGTATGCTTACAATAAAAATTTTCAGCTTTTATATATCTAAAGATGTCTTTATTTCAGCCTTACTTTTAATGGATAGAGAATCCTGGGTTGATTCTTATGTTTTGTGTTGTTTTTAAAGCACTTTAAATCTGCCATTTCATTGTCTTGTGGATTTCATTGTTTCTGATAATATAAGTTTGCCATCATTTTGTGTTGCTGCTCTCCTGTCTGTAATGTTTCTGTTTTCCACTGGCTGCTTTTATGATTATTTCCAGTTTTCAGCAGTTTGATTTTGATGTCCCTAGGTGTGGTTTTTTATGTTTACCCTGCTTGGGATTCACACAGATTTTAGATCTGTAAGTTTGATGTTTTTCACTAATTTTGCCATTATTTATTTAAATAGCTTTCTGCTCATTCTGTTTCTCTATTTTCAGCAACTTCAGTTACATGTAAGTTAGAGCTCTTGCTACTGATTTACAGATCTCTGAGACTCTGTTAATTTATTTAAAAATATTTTTTCTTTGATTTTTATGTTTGATATTTTCTATTGAACTGCCTAAATTTTTCAATCCCTTTCTTCTGCAGTTTTCAATACACCATTAAATCCATTAAGCGGCTTTATCATTTCACAATTTGTATTTATCATTTCTAGAATCTGCATCTGTTTTATTCTCCACTTTCCACTTAGTCACTTAAGATGACCATGTTTCCTCATAATTCTTTGAACACGTTGATAACAGCTGCTCTTAAAGCTCCCGTCTGGTAATTCCAGCATGTAGATTATATCAGGACCTGTTTCTACTCATTTTTTTTCTTGATTGGGTGCTTCATTTTTCTGCATGTCTATTAATGTTTTGATTGTACCATAGATGTAAGGAGAGAGAAATTGTTTGGAATCTGGATTATATTTTCTGCCTCCAAAGAAAGTTAACTTTTCTTCAAGTAGACATTTAAATTAGAGGATCAGGTTTGATTGTATTCATCATTAAGGCTGGTCTTTTTTGGTTTTGTCTTTAATCTTAAGGTGTTGCCCTTATCCTAGAGTATGTTTCTTAGCCCTACCACATGGCCTACTGAATGCCTAAGACATTCAGTTAGATCTCTTTACTCTTGGCTTGACCAGAAATCAAGCATCTCCCAGCTCTTTGTGATATGAGACATCTTCATTCAGCTCTCTTCCCAATAGCAGATAATCTCTGCTATAAAATATGCTTCACAGAGTCTTGTCCTATACATTCCCGGCCCAGCCTCAGCCAGAAACCAGTAAAGAAACCCCATGAAGAATTTTGGGGCCTCCTCCCTTCTCAGCTACCTGATCTCTGGTGCTTCACCCAGCAATCCCCAGCTGTTTTAGCAGCTTGAACATTGTTATCTGTCTCTGCAGCTCAGTGAGGTTGCTGCTGTGCCTGGGCTTCACCTCCCAACATCACTGTAATGAAAGTACCCCCAGTCAGAGAGCCTTGGTGAACGAGGGTCTCAATTCGTTTTACATGTTCCCTTTCACTTATGAATTACTATCTTCCTTTCCTTCAGTCCACTATTTGAAAACAATGAGCATATATGTTTTGACCAGTTTGATAGTAGTTTATGGAAGGTGGCATATTTGCATTCTTAAGATAAATTTAATTGTAGGCCATAAATATTGCTGTAAATATTAAATATTTAATATATTTTTGTGCACCAAATCTCAACACCATGGTATTTATCCATGTGCCCCCTGAACCTAGAATAAATGTTAGGTCAAAAAAATTTTTCTTGAGAGAAATTAGGCAGTGTTATTGTAGAAATTTCTTTGTATACAATTAAGATTATTGTTTAAGGGTGCTGACATAAACTATTACAAAAATCTCAATAACTAATCACATCTGTATGACTGTAAAATTCAAAAAGGGAGAAAATATGGAAAAATGAGGAATGTGTGAGTTGCACAAGCGTAGCTTTTAGTGATGGGTCATCAATGGCAGTGCAGAAAACAAAACAAAACAAAACAAAAAAACAAAAACAGAAGTCAGGAATCCTGGCTTGCAGTCTGTGTTGATCTAATAATTCTGAATAAAGAAATTAACGTAAGTCTAGTCTCACAACTTTCAGATGACTATTGTAATACTTACATATGTATCAATCAGGAATGAAAGATTCAAATGAGGTAAAGAATGTAGAACATAGCGTAAATTCTAAAGTTGTGTAAAAGCAAATTCTTATTATCATTATTATCAACCACACTTGTTGATTTTTTGATGATTTCAGATAATAAACACTACTGCATGGATTATTAAAGAACTCATGATAGTTTCCCAAGCAAAGCCCTATGGAAACACTAAATTTCTTCTTATAAATGGAGGGCTACTAGGTTTAGTTCTACTTTATCACTGTTAATTATTTTTGGAGGAATTTATTTTTGGAGATTAAAAAATATATCTTGAGATAGCCTTCAAACATGGGTTTACATAGAAATCAGCCTGATGCTCCATGTATGCAAAATATTTTGGAAAATCAAGTTTCCCCATGCCACACATAACAAATTGTAGAAAGGAAAATGTTCAGTCAGTTATCTACCTGATGCCTACTCGTTTGAAAAGTTTTACTAGAGTCTCCTGTTTGAAGTGGATTAAATAGATGTTTTATCTCAAATATGTTCAGATGAGAGCAAAAAGCAAGGAGTTAGTTCCTTGGTTTATAAAGTTAACTGAACCACTTAGGTAATGACCAACAGAAATCCATGGTATAGGTGATTGCCTGATGTGGTGTCTCATGCCTGTAATCCCAATACTTTAGGATGCCAAGGTGGGCAGATCACTTGAGGTCAGGAATTCGAGATGAGCCTGGCCAACATGGCCAAACCTTGTCTCTACTAAAAATACAAAATTTAGTCAGGCGCCTGTAGTCCCAGCCACTATGCGGGAGGGGGAGTTTCCAGTGAGCCAAGATTACGACCCTGTACTCTAACCTGGGTGAAAGAACAAGACTCCATCTAGAAAAAAGAAAAAAGAAAGAAAGAAAGAAAGCCATTATATCATGATACCAATTGGATGTCTGTTACTGTAGCTTGCAATCAAGACATGTGACTTGGATCCTCATGTAGTGTTTGTGCACTTTATTTATCTTTGATTCTAACAATACTGAAGTGAAAGAAGAAAGTCGTGTTTTGTGTATAGGGAAAAATGCAGTGTCAGTGCTCACTAAATCCTTAGAAAACAGAGAAAAAAATATTAACACATTTTAAAAAGAAGGAGGATTGTTTTACCTACAACCCATACCAATAACCTCCTCTTGAAAAATAGTATGCACATAGTAGATACTAAAAAAAATTAGATGGTTGAAATAGATTAAACTCATGTCGACTTATAAAAGTATATTTAGAATAAATATTGTTTTCTTTATCTTGAAAAAATGTTTGGCAGGAAATAAGGTAATCAATGTCTAAATGATAATTATTGTTCATCTTCACGAGTGATGAAATTTATTTTCCTATAGAAAATGGTATGGTTAATATCAGTGGATCAAAGTGAAGTTTGGTTGTATGAGAGCAGTCTGACCCACCATGCCTAGCCCTTGGTGGAGTCTTCTGCTTTCATGAGTTAGTATGTTTGAGTGATTGTAGTCAGGGACTGGAATGCACCATTTCTCCATTTCCAGGGGCCACTTTAGCAGGATTTGAGACTGTGCACAACAGCAGTATTGCCTGAGTATCCAGTGAGGAAGGGTAAGCCAAGTTGGAAAAGGGCATTAGTAGGGACAGCCTGGCCAAGCTTGGCAGGAACTAGCAAGTGGTGGAGCACAGTGGTAAGGAGATGCGCTCTCTCAGAAAACATCAACACTGGTGGTGCTGGAGAAGTGCTGCCCCCAAATGTCCCAGTCAGCGAACTTCTACAAGGCTCTTAGAGAGAAAGAACAGGTGTGCACTTAAACAAACATGAGGTGAGACTCACCCTGGGGCCTCCCAGAAATAACTGAGAGATGATCAAAGACCTTGGGGTGTAGGCCAGGAGAATGAAGAATGAGAATCTGTGGTTTTGCAGGTGTGGCTGCAGGCCAGAACAATTTGATTATTAATATTAATGTGACCTCATTTTACCCACAGACTGCTGAGACTGGAAAATTCAGGTTACACATAGTGTATCTCTTTTCTAAGCATTTTCATTTCTTATTATATTCTTATTTGAGCCTTCTGATCAGTACCATTCCTGGGGTATGCTGATCTAAGGCCAAATCTCACTGTGTTGGTTCTTTGTCCTTATCATTGTTCAGAGTAATCAGGTTATGGTGAATATCAAGAGAAGGATTTGGAGAATTTTAAGTTACAACAGGCACATCATAGAAGAGATAGGTCATTTCTGCCCCCTTCCCTTTGCCTGGATGGTGCTGGGGAAGTGGGAGAGAGGTTATACCTGTGAAGGTAAGAGGGAGCTCAGGCTGAGCATCAGCTATGTCCACTCCTGGGTTCAGGAATGGTGAGTGTGACAGGAAAACTCTCTAGGAGGCCCCCAGGGAGCTCATTTTTATGAGAGTGGGTATTTGTTTTCCCCAAAGAAATGTTAGCTCCACATTGCAGGCTGAACTATACCCTGACACAACTCATATGTTGAAGCTCCAAACCCCAGTACTCAGACTATAAATTTATTTATAAAATAGGTATTTAAAGAGGTAACTAAGTTAAATGAGGCCTTCAGAGGGAGTCTTAATCAAATAGGACCAATTGTCCTTATTAAAAGATGGAGACACTCCAGGGGAGCACCTGTGTAAGAAAGGACAGCCATGTGACCAGGCAGCAAGAAGGCTGCCTCTTAAAGACAAAGAGAGGAGTCTCAGAGCACGCCAATCCAGTTAGCATCTTGACCTTGGACTTGTAGTCTCCAGAAATGTAAACAAAAAATGCACTTCTATTGTTTAAGCCACCCAGTGTGTGATATTTGCTATAGCAGCCCTAGTAAGCTAATATTCTCCATAATGAAAAATAAAGCTTTTATTTCATTTCCTGAGGTGTGTCTGACATGTAGAAAAGTTTCTGGCATATAGTGGGCACTCTAGTACCCTTTGCTGAATGAATAAATAAAAGACTGAATAAGTCATCGGATAGAAAGGAAATAATACCAAGGAAATAGTAGTCTTTGAACAAGGGGCCCCTTTGGAGTACTGTGGCTCTCATTTTCTCCTCTAGCCTAAAGTAAAAGTTCATACTCCACAATTCAAAACCTTTTATGACTTGCTTTTTCAGAAGACAGTCTTAATTTTCAGTGTTCTTCTCCATGAGCCCTCATGAGAAGAGGTTCTCAGTTGATTTGACCTTGATTATTCACAACACAGAATGACTGCTACACCTCTCACCAGCTCATTCTCCAACCTTCTGTATGCATACTCACTCCTGTCTTTTCAGGCCCAGCTGCCTGGTGTCTTGGTCTCTTTTCTTACTGTTCCATTGCTGCCCTAGAATCACTATCTGTATTATTCATTTGAGAAACAGCATCTGCCACTTTATGTTGATATTTGTCTTATTATATCACTCCCCCTGTTAGTATGCCTAAAACATAAGACTTAAGTGTTAGAAGCCTATAGTAAATGTTATATTCTGATAAAGTAATTATAATCATAATAGATTTTGATGTTGGTGGTGATAAAGGAGGTTCTCTTGACACTGTACTGAGCCACATTAGCCTTATCTGAAAAGTAGTAGGTTTGACCATTCCATTACACCATGTCAGCTACAGCAGGAGGTTGAGATGAAATTCTCAGTAGTAGCAATTGTGGTCATACTACCATCAAATGTTCATACCAACCTCATTTGATGACACTGCATCATTAACTATTTCTAACCATCTCAAAAGAGTCAAACAGTTTCTCCATTGAGAAGGCTTCTGAAAATACTATGTCAAGGGCTTAGGGAAAAATGGACCTCTGTCTGGCACTAGACCAACAGTGAATATACAAAGCAGGATTTGCAAGCTATTAGGATGATAATTGCTTATAGAATTGCTAGAGCATGGCATCTTTTCAGATGACTCTACCTGAAAAATTCAGCTCCAGTACACTCGAGGAGTGACTGAAATAAATTAGGAGATGGGAAAGATTCAGAACTGCATCAAGCTTAGACGACTCAGGGGAAGTGAATCAGATAAATACATTAACACACACACACACAGTGACGGACGAGGCAGATGACATTTTATGCTCCTTTAAACTGACTGATGAAGATCAGACAAATTAGAAATAGCTGTGGACAAGTTCAAGAACGTCTTTCTAGTGTGTACTGAAAAGGAATCTTAAGGAGCAGAGATGTGAAGTACTCCTGGAAAATGGAAAATGGGATAGAGGAAAGAAAATTCTAAGTCACATCTCTGTGCTCATCTGTTATAAACTTTAAGAAAATAATTTAAATGTAATATCTTGAAATATGATATAATATTTTAAAAGTATAGCAGAGCAAAAAAGAGTAATATTAAAATTAAGATCTTGTTTTTGATACTGAGTAATAGTAAATAACCTCACAGATGTCGGTTTCCTGTTCTTTGTCTCATTAGGAAATAGAAAGTTATACATTTCAGCCATAATTCAGATCATGAACTTCATGCCATAGGTGCTGACTCACTTTCATGGGCTCTGTATTCAGTCCCTATTTTGAATGTGGCTAAAGATTATTAGTTGTCAATATTTGCAGAAAAGTACAGCACATTTTGTTGACTTTATTTGAAATCACATTTAGCTCATAGAGGGCTCCTGAATCTAAGTTAAGTTTTTACAACAGACAGACAAAAATATCTTCACCTGAAGTTCTTTTTCCTCCACGTAGGTATAGCTGAGCGTTGTATTTCTGATGTATATTTGTTTTATCTCATCCTGGAAATTTAGAAAGCTGGGGAATAAGATGGGCTGGCCAAGAAAAAAAGAACTGGACTTGAAATATGTGGCTGGTAGCAATACACCCTTCAAAGGTGTATTAATTTTGGAAAACTAATGGTAAATTGAACTAACCCATAATCAGAGGAGAAAAAATGCAGATGGAAAAAGCTACTGCTATCCCTCCTCCATGAGTCATTATGTTGTGACTGCGAAGCCCTTCAGGTTGCTCGGTAATAATGAACTTAACCCTTATAGATGGTCAGATGCAGCAGAGTCATCAGCTAATGAACATGCAGTTGTTACACACCTAAGCAATCACATACTGGTGAGAAGGTGCACTTTGAGGTCAAAGCTGGACAAAAGTGGAATTACAAATCATCTTCTGTGTGTGCTGTCTCATTCTACAGAAAAATACGAGGACATACTGCATAAAATAAACAGGGACATTCATGTTTCTTCTTTCCAAACTTACTGTCACCATTTCTCAACACAATCCCTCTGCTTAGTTAATTGAATGATGTCCTAAATTCATTACCTCATCCACACTCCTTTCAAAAAGGTTACCAGGCTTACCAAAGAGGCTGTGATGATGATGCTCCTCCATTATGGAAAGCCTAAATTCTTTTCTAGTTCTTCCAGTTGCACTCATTGTTTACATGTCATCCATTTGGCGCTTCAAGTTTGCCATTTTATAATGTGACAATTAACGGGAATTTTATCTCAGCTAGACTAACATTTTTGAGGCCAAAGTCTATGGCTTATGGTTCTGTGTTTTTCAATTCCCTATTGAATGTATTGATTAGACAGAATAAATAATTGTTTAATAGTGGGTTGATTTTTTCTGTTCTTTTGAACAAATCTTTCTAAAAAGCTATGAGCTGAGAAAGCTCATTTTGAATTTTATATTCAAGAAATCTTGTATTAAAGATTTACTTCTTGCATTATAAATCCATATGATTTGGAAACTTGAATTTTATATCAAAAATCAGATTACAGTCTTTCTTAATGCAAACTTCATGGCATTGTCTTTCAATTTTGTTTAGTAAGGTACTATAAGTTGCAACACACACAATATGCATTATCACTACCTATATGAAACACACTTAGAACATTCCAGAATGAAGGGACAATTCAACACAGCACAGATGTGAGAAGTAGCATGGAACATTTGAGGGTACAGAGCAGGGGTGTTTAGGGTTGTTGGAGGAGCAGTGGGTTATGTGCAGTCTGGTGGTGTTAGCACACAGAGGTAGGACTGAGAAACCTTGAGCTGTAAGACCAGAATGGAGGCAGGAGCCCAATCCGGAGAGGTCTGGATAATGGCCCATTAAGCAGCAAAATCATTGCAACCTGCAGTGGAGGATGTCAGGGTTAAAGTCGGACCACTCTCTGTGGTGGATATTTTTAGCTCGTTTTCTCAACTGAAGTGTGTGGGCCATGACAGTGTTTGTTAGTCATGAATCCACTTAGGTGCAATGTCCATCCACCTAGGCTATCAGGACTTGTGACTAGAATAACACACCCTGGAAAGAACTATTACTATGTGAAGAAAGTTGGTAATATTCTCAAACTATCCATATGCATTGAATAATTACTGAAGATCATCTTGATGTTTTCTCCACCAAAGCTGGGAGAGAAGTATATGGTCTAGGTAGGAGAACTGCTAAAAGTATAAAAGAAACTAGAATCCTAAATGCACTTGATGCTCATATTTTTAAAATGGAATTATGAGTCAAAATATAAAAAAAGTACAAAGGATTTTTTGTTATATACCCATTAGGAAAACAAACAAGCAAACAAATAAACAAATCCTATCATTCCTAATTAAATGTTAATTTTTATTTCCCTAAATCTCTATCATTGCTGCTTAAGGTAGGAGAAATGTTTTAAAAAATTTAAAATGCTGACCAACAAAGGATGATGTGGCAGTGTATGGCATCACTATGTGATTCTAATGATTATAAAGTGTTTGGAAAAGCAGGGAAGTACAAAAGAGATTTGAGACCCAGTAAAGCTGATTCACTGACATATATGAACTTGAATCTGGACCTGGATAAATTTTTAGAGTACGAATGTGACTTTGCTCAAATTTCATGTTGAAAATATGGAGATTCATCAGCTGGGAGATCATTAAATATTCCTTTACTGAACTGTTCTAAGTATGGAGTGGACAGGCCTGAGAACAGCAACTATAGATAACCTACTGACCACCAGGATTAGCAATTGTTTCTAGAGGGGCTGATCTTCTCCAGTGAGTTGGAAGGCAGCAACACCATTACTCATCAAGCACTTATATTCAAAGTGAGAAAAACTATGCCATCTAGACAAATGTCCAGTGTTTTGAATGGCAGATGAATCCTCTTACCCAGAAGTATTTGGTGAGTAAAATATAAAGTGAAAATCAAAACCAGCCCAAATCCAGCTTTGTGAGTGATAATAGTCTATGGGGAGGTTTTGGCCTCACAACACCATTGCTGAACATTGCATGAAATTGCATGACATCTCAGCCTGCACACCACTAAGTGCCAAGTGACATGTCACCTGTGAGTAGGGTGACTGAACAGTCTAAGACAGGGATAAGAAAACTTCAGGTTTCAAACATCACATTTCCTAAATTGCCTAGCTAATGCAAATAGAGCGTGGATAAGGTTACATGCAATTCATAATTGGTGCAGTCATTCACTCCATTCAGGCTGGTGGCCTTGTTTAATTGGAATTCATTCTGCTGAATTTAAGCAGCCACACTTATAAGTCAACAAAATGATAGAAATAAAATAACTGACAGTCAACTTCTATTATTCCAATCATCCTACTTTGCCCTAATTATTCACATTTTGATCTTTTCATTTAACAGCTAAAGATTTATTATTGAGCGGAAATATTTTTTAGTGAGTGATTGGCTACACAGCTTAGCTGTCTTGTTTGTCTCCCTGTTCTTCTTTTTTAATTCCTAAATTAGCTGATTGTTCTAGCAGCATGTAAAACATCTCATGAATGGTGGGAGTCAGAGGGGAAAGACCTACACCATTGACATAGAAACATAATTTTTTAGCATTCTGAGTAAGAATCACAATAAAAAAGGACTTAGAATTGCCAATTTCAGCTAGATTTAAAGTTCTTTTTCCCTCAGCAAACTTTCAGAATCTATTGGAACCAACTAAACTCATCTCATTTTAGGCAGCGATGTTCCATGCTTGTTCTAATGTAGCCAAAATATTTTTGTATGAAGAATTCTCCAAGAAGGTAAATACCCTTCTCAATGTCTTCTTGCCTCTCCTGAGAAAATCAGAGGTCCCTAGATGCCTTCCTGAGGTGTGTGCAAATCAATAACTTTGACAATGAAGTGCTGTACTCACTAGCTTGAATTCTCTCTTCTCTTTCTCTTTCTCATTCTCTTGTGGTTGGTATATGGTGACTGTATAAGTTTTCATATAAATAATCAGTGCCATAAATAACTTTTTGCTTCTTTTCAGGAATGGGTGTCTGGATACTTTTCTATCCTATATGTACTACTTCATAAAGCTGTCTAAGGGAGGCATTCAAATTCCCTCTGTTTTATTGCAGGCTGCACCCATCTTACATTGATAAGTGATGACAAATCGGATAAAAAAAATCTCCTAAATGTTTCAACAGAAAAATCAAACAAGTATTTGTCTTGGCTTCACTGTTTTGGATTTCAGGAATGTGACATGAACCTCGCCTGCCAACTTTTCATTTCAAATGCATTTTTGTTAACTCTTAATGCCATTATTTCATTCTTGTCTTACTCTATTTGGCCATCCACTTTCTGCTTGAGTTCAAACTGTTTGTCAAATGTGATAATGGGCAGAAAGACACAGCATGAGAAGTCAGCCTTCTTGTCTTTCAGCATTTTCCCATGGATGTAATTTTCTTAATATTAATGCAACTTTGCATTTGACTCAAAAATCCCAAAGCCCTTCAGAAAGGGCGATTGTATCTTCATCATGAGCTCATTGTTTTATTCCGTAGCTGCAGTAATTTTCATTGTATGGGCTCAGACTTATTCTGAACATGTAAAACTGGAAAAAACTTGGCCACTTTATTTCTTAGAGGAGATTGTTGTATTCTATTTATAAACTTTGCTGCTAAACCTAGGAAGCTCCAGCATACACCTGGACCTTGCCTCAGATATCTCTGAGGCATTGGGCTATGTCACATTGCATCCTTTGAGCCATTTCCCTTTTGGCATTGTTACCTCTGCCATCTCTCTCCCTGGCATTATCACCAATCACCTTCATCCTTTATTTCTTTCTTCTTTTTTTTTTTAAATGTCAAAACTTCGTTAAATAGTGTGGACCATCTAGAAGTCTGAGGATAAAGCTGGGGTGTCTGAGGTTCCAGGCCTTCTCTTTTCATAGCAGACACCCTGTTTGGCCTTGTGCAGGTCATTCCAGTTTTCTCTACTTCTGCTTTCCCATCTGTTAAAAAGTGGATAATAATATTTGCCTCGCTGGGGTGTATTTATGCTTAATTACTGTAATTGCTTATAAACAATTTGCTATCCCGGGATAAAACATATGACTGAAGAACAAAAATTAGAGGAGACAATTTAATATCTCTTTATTTTTAAAGTTTATCACATGGTTGCTTTTCCCAGGTAGTGTATTTCAACACTGTGCACAGCGTCCTGTAAAGAAAAGGGATGATATGTTATCACGAAACGCACCTTGCTTGAAAGTCAGATTTCTTTTCTAGTTCGAGCCCTAAATTGCTGTGTGATTTTTTCAACTTCTCTGAGTTTAATGCGTTTATTTCAAAAGGAGTAGTAATACCGGCCCAATTTATTTCACAGGGTTGAACTGATATGGAGAGTAATTTGGGAAATCTTTTAGTCAGCTATTAAGTAGAAAGATAAATCCTAGGATGAATGAATTAATGAGAAAACAAGATGTTGGGTAAATATCCATATTATGCAGGATTATTTTAAAAAATGCATTTCCCACAAAGTTAAAACAGTGTCCTATACTTGGTAAGCCCTCAATAAAGATGAGTTGTTATTACTATTTCTAGGTCACTCAGAAGACCTCATATATACCACAGGAACCAATGGTAACAAAAGTTGTAGGGTAAGATTCCTTCAAATCTGTCTGTTCCTTCCATAGAGGCTTGACCTTACATGGAAAGAGGAACATGTCTGATATTGTTAAAATTATAGGATAGAAAAGCTCTATCCTAGGGCCTTAATAGCTCCCCTAGTCACCTTGAATTTTTCAGGAAACTTCACCATTGGAGTTTTACTTTTTTTTCAGTTTCCTTACGAAAGAAAACAAAACCTTAAAAGAGTTTATTGAAGTTACTATTGACTTGCAGACTCACAAGATCAAGAGGTAAAACTGGTCTGTATGCATGAGGAGATATGGGGAGTTCTGAGGAAGGATGAGATAATGAGGGTCCCATAAAGGAGATGGAGATAAGAATTGGGTAAAGGTGGGATTGGAAGAGATATTGTGATGTAAACAGAGTAGAGTTTGGTAAGGTATATAGGAGAATCCTGCAGGAAAGAAAACCTAACATGAAAACCTGTAAAAAAAAATATATATAACATATGTGTATATGTTAGATATATAGATATAAATATAGATTTTTCTAAACTGTCCTTCTACAGTGGATGGGATTTAACTCAGCTTATCAAAATCGGTTTGATTTATAATCATGTTGGAGAAGGGGATGGGGGCCGGTTTAGGGACAAATTTATTCAATTCTTATTGAAACCTTCAATACAGGTATCCCTCACCTCAGGGATTATAGATAGAGATTCCACATGGGTAAGTGCATAGCACATGCCAGACAATACAGGTTTGCTTTCTCAGCTTTCAGAGAGAGAGGAATTAGGCCACATGGGGATGAAGAATTCTGTAGAACTGTTCCAGTAAAGTCACCTCCATTCACTTTTAAGGCCTAGCGTTGGAATGATGCATGGATATAAGGCTGCTGGCGCCTAGAGAGCACTTTTTTCTACTGAAGTCACACTGGTGTATCAGAAAACAGAAACCCTTAGAGGGCGTCCTTAAAAAGGATCTGTTCATGTGTCCAGCAGGGAACTGCAAAATCTCATGGACCACAAGAAAGATGTAGCCTTCACATGGATGTGTGTGGTCTCTGCATGCAAAAGGTGTTCAAAAAATGTCCCCAGTGCTTATCTTTAACTTGTGGATATAAGTCAACATGAAGATGTTGATTTGTGTGATTGCAGACCAGATGAGCCAACAAGGGTGTGTTCAGTAAATCTGAGTGGACTTAATCTCCTATACTTAATTATGTGTTTCATTGTATGACTGAAAGCTCCTGGTTAGGTCCAGACAAAGCTGTGTATCGATTCCTCAACTCCCCTTCATGATTTTGCAATGCTCTTCCCTGAAACCATTATCTAAAACACTGTCTGCAATTAATCTTCAAGGCAGCATGTAATCAGCCAAGGGTTACAAGACTAGGGTTTCAAATAGTCTCAAATGCTGAGGTTTGGGACGCATGATGGGGAAGATGAGGTAGAGAGTAAACCAAATAGTCAAACTTCCCTGGGCAAAGTAGATTCTTATATGTGATGAATTGGGACGTGAAAACACGAGGACATGGCCTATGAGTGGATGTATTTCTGTATAATGTATCTGTCCGTGGAGGCGGGGGAAGGAGGAGGGGGACGGGAAGGTGAAAGCGTCCAGATGCTGGAGTGCAGTAAAGCATTCCTGGCTGTTAGTTCCAGTAGGTCATTACTGCATTAATTTGGTGTTTAATTAAATGCCTGTGCAACAGACCATTTATTTGTTATCTAATATTAGCTTTAGTTCTTATCAATTAAATGCTAGCTGAGGGCTTGATTCACTTACATTTTATGTCCCCTTATACTCTATTCAGAAACAACAGCCAAACCCAACAAGGCCTCACTGTGTCTACAAAGATTTATACATCCAGGTTTCAGTGTGGGGAATATAATATGCTAGTGTTATTAGGTGAGAGTAAGGGAAATAAAAAGAAGATGCCATTTCATCTTGAGAAAGTAATTACCCAAATACATGGTCTGTGGTTTCCCTCTCCCCTCCCGCTGTCCACCGTGCGATAGGAGATATTAAGGGGCAGAGTGGTGAGAGGGCTATAATGGGCAAATATATCCCATCCCGTATGGACATGCTTTTTCCCTTACCCCTGTTATATCACCCCCTGTGCTGAAGACAAAGGATACTGGCTTTCCCTTCTCTAAATTTCTAATTCCTTTGCCTACCTCTGAGCTTTCAGTGAAACTTGCTGTACCACCAAGGAATGAATGAACACTAGAAGGTTGTATGCTTGCCGTTCAGTCAATCAAGGCACACTTCAAGTAAAATATTATGTTGGGAAAACAAATAGCAAAAAGGCAAGGAAAGACAAGAAAGAGGAATTCTGCAGCCCATTGAAAATGTTGGGAGTATGGCCCAAGCTGGTGTTGACTACTAGCCATTTGGATATCACCATCAACATTTTTCCAATGTCTAATGCACATGTCACCAGTACTATCAGCTAATTTTTTCTTTAAATATATCCACTCTTTTTAACTTAGAAATTTATTTTTAAAATAAATCTCAATTTCACTATCTCAAATATATGACCAATATTATTTTCCATTAAAGGACAGTAAGTATGAAAATACATACAATATAACTAGACATTATTAATTTCTGGGAACATATTACCTGTCAAAGGCTCTGAGCTTCAAACATGTACTTTCTTTGCAAAAAAGGAGAAAAGCAAGCATTAGAGAGGTGTTAAAGATGTACAATTTCAGACCGAGAATTTATCTTTGGTGTCATCGGAGGGATCAAAAGAGAATTGAAAAGAGAATAACTTTCTCACTATGTGATTCAGTTTTATTTGCCGAACTTGTGCACCACCTAAAATTATCTGTAGCATTTCACACTTGGGAAAATACTGCTCTAAGTCATTAGAGTTCAGTTCTAAACTTATCAGAAGTTCCAAGAAAAAACTTAGGAATAAATTTTTTGTTTTCTTTTTTGAAATGAGTTTTGCTCTTTCACCCAGACTGTGCAGTGATGCTATTTCAGCTCACTGCAACCTCCACCTCCTGGGTTCAAGAGATTCTCTTGCCTCAGCCTCCTGAGTAGCTGGAACTACAGGTGCACACCACCACACCCAGCTAAATTTTGTATTTTTAGTAGAGGAAGATTTCACCATGTTTGCCAGATTGATCTCAAACTCCTGACCTCAGGTGATCTGCCCATCTCGGCCTCCCAAAATGCTGAGATTACAGGTGTGAGCCACCATGCCTAGCCAAAAATGACTTTGAATGAAGTAATTGGAGGGAATAAATGGTACACTTTGGGAATCAAGAGGCCCTTCTGTTTTAGGGAGGATGTCTTGTGAAAAGATATCACAGAGTAGAACTTGTAGTGGTTATAGTCATTTCTGTGGAAGGTTCAATTATAGCTCCTCCATGCTAAATATTTTTCTCTCTATCCTCTTACCTTATGATGGGTGCAACCCCATGCATGTAATCTCTCCTTCATCATCATTCCATAGCCTTCAGCACCTTGCAAAATGCTTCATTCAAAAATTATTTCTTTTGGGCCCTTTCCATAGCAAATTGTCAGATATTTTTAGTATCAGTAGTGCATCAATCCACAATTAGTCATAAGTTTTATTATGCACAACTGGAGGGGAACATGTGTGATGATAGAACGAATACATTTCAAAGAAGCAAAAATATTAACAGCCTGAAGAAGTCTGCTGCAAAGATTGAATGCTTTTATGTTTGTACAGAATTCATGCTGAAATCCTAACCTCCAATACAATGTTATTAGAAGGTGGGGCCTTTGGGAGGTGATTAGGTCATGGAAGTGGAGCGTTCTTTAATGGGATTAGTGTCCTTACAAAAGAGACTCCAGAGAGCTCCTCCCACCCTTCCACCATGGGGGCATAGCAAGAAGATAGCTATAAACAAAGAAACAAGCTTTCATGGAAGGACAACTTGACTTTGGACTTCCCAGTCTCCAGAACCGTGAGTAATATATTTTTGCTGTTTTTAAGCCACTAAGTCTGTAAGGTTCAGCCCTACAGGGTTCTGTGAGTCGCTCCCGGCTGGTGCAGAGATGAGAAATTGTAGAAATAAAAACACAAGACACAGAGATAGAGAAAAGAGAGTTTGGGCCCAGGGGTCCACTGCTACACGAATCCTGGGGACCAGCAGTGGCCTGAATGCTGGGACACTCTCACTTTTATTGAGTTGCAAATCTGGGGGCAGGGTAGGTAGGGTGTGGCCTTTGTGGTCCGTGACTGGGGGCAGGGTAGAAGAGCGTGGCAGTGATAGGGTCAAGTACATCACATGTCATTCAGGTAGGGGCTTCGGAATTTCTGGCACCGGAAGTGAGGCAAGGAGCATAATGCACCAGCACGCTTGTCATACTTACCAAGAAAGAACTAAAACATTAAGATTTATATTACTATTACTGATCATCTTTTCTAAGACAAAAGGAACCAGGTGCAGAAGCAGAACATAAGACATGGAACGTGACCACTGAAACACAGCATCACATAGAGACAGTTAAGCCCGTGATGTATGAGGGTGTACCTGAGAGCCGTCAGGCCTTACCACAAGAGCTTGGAGAAGCAGAGTTTTCTCCTAACTTCCCCAGGAAGGAGATGCCTCGGTCATTTTGGACATCTCCTTCCCTAGCTGTCTAAACAGCGGGCGCTTTCATAGCGCTGTGGCTGCTGCATAGGCGAGGCACCCTGCAGCAGCCTTTATGAGGGCGCGACAGAGGGCTTAGAGTATCTTGCCTTAGTGTCCTTCATTTCACAATGTCATCCCAGGTTCACACTTCCGACCTGAGAGGCATTAGTAAAAGAATTAAGATCACCTATGAATAACTAAGATCACATATGAATAACTGATAACTACTACGATTATATTTCTAATTACTTTCTTCTTCATTATTTATATGGAAATAGGCTGAGGCCTTTCGCTTCTGCCTCGGTGCTTATGCGACCTTCCCCTTCACAAGTCTATAATGTTTTTATCATAGCAGCCACAGGGACTGAGACTTCTGGTACTGTAGGCATGGAAAAGTATTCCAGTGATCCCCATGTCACACCCTGTGCCAGGCTTTACCCATCTGAACCTGCAGGGTTAGTTTCTCAAGGCTCTGTGAATATGGATTCTTTTTTTTTTTTTGAGACAGAGTTTTGCTCTGTCGCCAGGCACCAGGCTGGAGTGCAGTGGCGCCATCTCTGCTCACTGCAACCTCTGCCTCCCCGGTTTAAGTAATTCTCCTGCCTCAGCCTCCCGAGTAGCTGGGACTACAGGCGCATGCCACGACGTTCAGCTAATTTTTGTACTTTTTTAGTAGAGATGAAGTTTCACCATGTTGGCCACGATGGTCTCAATCTCTTGACCTTGTGATCTGCCTGCCTCGGTCTCCCAAAGTGCTGGGATTGCAGGCGTGAGCCACCATGCCCGGCCTGAATATGGATTCTTCATGGGTATTTTCTTTCAGGTCTTAATTGTTTCTTGCTCATGGTCTTACCTATTTGGTGGCACAGGTTCTCTGAAATGTTAATTTTCTTCCAATCATTCTGGTGATGGCCTCTAATCTTCATATTACATAACAAAGCTTAAGTCTAAGAGCCTGGGAAGACTGGAAGAAGTAAGATCAAAACTTAGATCCCCAGGTCCCATTTAGGTTAGATAAGTGCTAGTAAGAATGATTTTTGCTATAGGTTCTGCTATAGTAGCTAAAACTAGATACTCAAAAAAAAAAAAAAATAGGACAGTGGGTTATAGTCCAAGTAAGGCATCTATTTTAGAGAGATTTAAAACAAATGGGAAGGTCTCCCAACAAGCTGGAAAAATACCAGATTGGAGAAGACAAGCAGATGACATGTAAAGTTTAGGTGGATGAGATGATTGGCAGGCAGCCAGCACCAGGAGATCATTTCTTGGTAGTTAGTGAATTCTAGCTCCCTAGGCTACAAGTTCACGTGGTTACTCCTGGGAGTGACGGGGATTGTTAATGGCCCTAAATGATTCAGAGGTATGGGTATATGATAATGACTGGGGTCCAATGATCAGACTGAGGCATGTGACTGAATAGCCATCTTCAAACAAGGTTATAATTATCACTAGATATGGGAGTAAGATTGTGTTTTCAGGGAGGAGCAGTGATGGGGAGGATGAAGAGATGTGGTTGTCAAGACTGGGACTAGGCAAGAGCCCACAGCACCTCTTCTCACTTTGTTATTACAGTCTTGGGAGGCAGTGAGAACCTGAAATCAAAAGAACTCTAACCAAGGGGAAAGCAGTTTCCAGAGGAGGAGGGCAAGAGTGAATGGCACCTAGAAGCCAATGAAAGATTTGTTAGGATCCAGCCTGGAGGAGCCGACTCTAAGAAATAGCATCAGAGAAGAATAGGCTGGGACAGCCACTGCCATCAACCTCCTCATGATGCATGACTCCAACAATTCCTAAGTAATGTGCTTTATCTTCCTTTCCCTTATTATCAATTATTTTTTCCTGTTCTTTAGCTTTCTTCATTCTGAGAGTCATATTATAGCTAAATCACAGCAGTTCACTCTTTTCTTCCTGCCTCATGGCAACCATTTGCCTTTCCTTGCACATCTTTGGCCTGACATCTTCACCACTGACTCACTGACTCCATTCCTTATCCTTGAGTTGCACCCAAGCTTAGGCATTTCGAACTACAGGGGACGTGGAAAACATGATCTCCACCCGAGTGCAAATGGGCATAATTGTACAAGCCCAGTTGTCTTATAGGCTGCTCTGAAGACCCAGTGAAATATAGATGGTAAAGTTCTCCATAAAATGGACAGTGCTTTACAAATCTAAGAATGTTCCTCTGATGGAATTATTTAGTAAATCAGGGAGTGTCTTCACTTTGCTCTGCATGTGGAGACCTCATCATGGACTTGGTTTGCTCTGGCCCAGAGGGAACTTCTCAGCTGCTCTGGAAGGAAGTACTCTCCTCCTAGAACTACTGACAGAGCCTCAGCTGCAACGGTGGTAGCAGGTGGTGCTCTGATAACGTCGGCTCCAGTTGAGGTACAGGAAAACAGAGCAGCTGAAGGCCAAAATCTGAGAGATAACAGGAAATGAAAAATGAGGCAAAGTTATATCTTCTGTTCCCTCATAAAGGCTTCTGTGACAAATGGAATCACAAACATCACACAAGCTGCCTTGCTGAGCTTCCAAAAGCCTGAGTTATCTTGACGGCAAATATCTGTCCTCTGGTTATCTGTGGGAAAATAATAGGCAAATGCGTGTGTGTGTGTGTGTGTGTGTGTGTGTGTGTGAAACAGAAAGAGAGAGAGGAAGTGTGCAGTTAATCACCAAATACAACTACCAGCTGCAGCATGAAAAAATATCTATCTATATCTCTGTGCTGAAATGTAAATATTTGTTTAACTAAGGTCGGTGGTCTTGCTGAGGTAGTGCTACTAACAATGGCAACATTTCCTAAGTTGGTTATTTGAGTGAAATACAAAATGCTGGAGTATGAATTCAACCACAGGGCCAGAAAAACACACTTTCATTTTTTAATACCCATTGTGAAGGTAGACACTCTTAATCAAAGATGCTAATATCTAGAATTTTGAGTAACTCTGTAAACATATACTTCACCCATACATTTGATAGCTAACATTAGGTTTGACATTAATCTTTTCCATCCATATATATTAATACGAATATAAATACATAAATATATAGCTGAGTAAAAATAAACTCTTTGGTTTTCAATTTATCTGAAGCAGTTGTGTTCTTGAAAGATGCTAGGTGTTCAACTAATATTTGCTAAATAAATGAATGAAAGTACTCTTAGAAGGATATGTATGGTGCCAAAGTAAATTCTGTGTGCCACTTGCCATGTTTGTAGGCCAGAATAAATCAAATTAAAATGATCATTTAGAATTTTGAAAAAGAAGTAATTTATAGACGTTATCATATGTAATAAGCAGACTGCTTCGTGATGGGAGGTAGTGGAGGGAAATGGAGGATGCTATTCCATGCCCTTGCCAGGGGAGTGAGGAGAGTTACCATCAGATCTCTTCAAGCACCATTTAGTAAACTGCTTACCCAGCTGGATGTAAACTTAAATCGCCATACAGGAATTTGGGTTACGGAATACTTCCAAAATAGCCTAAGTATACATTGATTCACTCTACTACATAAAGAACATATCTGTATCTCTGCAGGCACAACTGCACCTGAGCTCTGTGAAGCAACTGAAATATGCGGTTATTCCATTTTTTTTGTCGCTTATTATAGACTTTCCATAATTGTCTGAACTAAAGCCTATGAGCAGAGGCACCGCTGGAGGGGCTGGAAAAACAGGTTGTAAGAATTTGTAAAGCAATCTTTAGGTTGAATGAAATTCTGATATCTTTGGGGAGATTTAACAAACCTGAAGTGCTATTTCTTCAAACTAGTTAATCCCTAATTTATTTGCAATTATAAAAGCAAACAAATGTACACAAAATACTGATTATCTCATTTATATGATGTTAATTTTTTAAGCTCCTTTATTTCCTTTTGAAAATAGACATACAGTACATTTTAAAGAGGTTAGGCAAGTACTTTGCCTTAGACAAGATCTTGCCGCCATTTTACTTGCATGGAAAGAAGAGGTTGTTATTCTAAGAAAAATTATTAGGATATTGTTTCACATAGCATTAGTGGACCAGCTTAGGATTCTGGAAGACAGGCACTTAAAAAACCATTTGATACTGCGCCCGCTTATACAACCAAATAAAATAATATATTTGTCTGAATAATTCAAATGATATTCTCTTTACCTAATAGCATTTATCATTACAATGCTTGGAAGCTGTGCTCTTCATCTCATATGCAGGTCTTAAAATGTGCCTGAGATTTGCAGCCTAATGGAAGAAGAAGAAAGAAAAGCTCCTGAGAGAGGCCTCATAGAAAGCTGAGAAGAATACATTCTCCTTGGTTACACTCTAGAAAAAATGAAATAAGTCATCAGTGTATCCCCAAAGAAACAAAGTGCTTCAGGTACCTGAGAGATGGGAGCCTTTTCAGATTCCACTCAGGATAGAAGTCTTTACTTCCTGAAGAGTTAGTTAGAATACCTGGGTACTATTGATCTTACAGTAAAAGACCTGATGTCATCTCTAGAGATCTCTGTCTGAATCAGTCTTACATTTTTCTTTTGGGCACTGTCCACAATGTGTGATCTTCAGTATCAGAATCACCTGAGTATTTGTTTTAATGTGATACCACACAGACAACTGTGGAGTTAGAATCTTGGGTACAAAGTTCACCAATCAAAATTTTAAATGAACTTTTAAATGATATTTAAATACATTGGGATTTGAAAGCCACTTCTCTAATAACTTCAAAAGTGAATCTGGGTTTTGATAGGATTTGAATTTATTTCCAATAATGTAGGCAGTTGAGGAAACAGGATCACAGTACCTCACTGAGAGATAAGACTTTACAAGGGCAGAAGGACCTATATTTTTTCAAGTAGGCTGAATGGTGGTTCCATAAAAGATATATCCACATCCTAATCTCTAGAACCTGTGAATACCTCATACGGCAAAAGATGTATTTAAGTTGAGGTCTTGAGATGATGACATTAGCTAAATTATTCAGGTGGACCCTAATGGCATCACAGGTGTCATTCTAAGAGAGAGGCAAGAGGCGCTAACACAGACACACAGAGGAGAAGGTGACATGAACACTGAGTTGAGCTAGATGTGGCCACAAGCCAAGGAATGCAGATAACCACCAGAAGTTGAAAGAGGCAAGACCTGGATTCTTCTTTAGTGCCTCCAGAGAATGTGCAGTCCTGCTGATACCTTGATTGCAGTCTTCTTGACTCCAGAGCTGTGAGAGACTCCATTTCTGCCTTAAGCTACTTTACGTTTGCGGTAATTTGTTATGGCACCCACAGAAAACTAATACACTCTTCCTGCTATTTAAACCAAACAAAGACTTCCTCAAAGCCCACATGTTAATACAAATTTCATTAAGTACTACTCTCTCATGTACCAGGAATAGAGCAGGCACATGGATCTGAAAGCACATTCCTTTATAAAATCACATATTTTATAAATTTGTTTCCTTGGCTACTGTCAGTCATCCCCACTTGTGGGAGATCTTGACTTTTCTACCTAGCACAGGACCTGACACATAGTAGGTCCTTACAAATTTTAGCTGTATGATGAGTAAATGAATGAAATGAATTAATTCTTAATTAGATATTATAAAGTGTGGGGAATAAGAGGAGGAAACATAAATTAATATACTACAGTGGTTAAGATTTTGGTTTTAGAGTTAGACTTTTTAGGTTTGAGGTTTAGAGCCTTTGCTTATAAATTATGCTGTCTTTAAGTAAGTTATTTCCCATCTCTATGCCTTAATTTTTTAATATAATGCATTACTTTCAGATTTGTTAAGAATATTAAATTAGATAATCGATTTAAAGTACTTAGTTGCAAATTGGTTGTACAATGTACAGTTAACTATTACTATCATGTTATATATGATGATGAACAAAAACCTCCCAGGAGGCAATGATTGTAGCTTAATGGATAAAAAGAGGTAGCCAAGATGAGATGATCTCATCTCTTAGAAGAGGTCATCTAGTTAAGGAAATGGCACATGTGGAGATCTTATAGAAGAATTGCATATTTGGGAAACTGGATGGAGGACTCCATGAATGATGCACTTAAGAAAGTGGAAGGTAGCATGCAATAAGATTTGGACAATAAAAAAGGGTGCCGTGGGTCATGATAGGGGATTTGCATTTGATTCAAAGTAGAATGGGAAATTATTGAAAGCTTTTGATCATGAGAGTGTCATGATACAATTAACATTTTGTAAAGAGCAACTCTAAAATGTGTGTGGAGAAAATGTAGATTTGAAATACCACAAAGGAACTGGGAGACCTGTGAGATGGTTCTTATGGTAGCTCTGGGTGAAGTGATGGTATCTGGGGTGAGGAGGCTGGGTGACAGAATGAGATCTCAAAGAATTTAATGCACCGTTTTGTGTAAGAAGAGACAGGACTTGCTGATAGATCAGATGTAAATTCAGAGGTGGGCAGGATGAGGAGTGCCACGCTCTAAAATTTCTGGCTTGAGAAAATGTGTGGCTAGTGATGCCATTTACTGAAATCGGAAAAAGACTGAGGAAAGAACAGTTTTTAGGATAAAATAAAAAATTGTGTCTCAAACACGTTAAGTAGGCAGCAGGATATATGAGTGTGAAACTCAGAGAAGCCCATACTGAGGAAATATATTTGGGAAGTATCAAAATATAAATGTCAATTAAAACTGTGAGAATAAAGGAAGAAGATCTAGAAAAAAAAATAGAAAAGGGGGGTGGAATGCCAAAGAAACTCCAACACTCTTCTGTCAGAGAGAGGAGGAGAAAACTATAAAAAGAATAGAAGGAACAGCTAGGGAGGAGGAAAGAAAACAATGGGAGGATGATGTCTTGAAGATCACGAGAGAAAAAAACACGGGAAAAAGGAGGTGTGTTCAATGCTGCCACTGTAAAGAACAGTTTTAGTGGAATGATAGGGAGATAAGTCAAACTGGAGTGGATTATATAACAAAAAAGAGGGGCTCGGCGTGGTGGATCATGAGGTCAGGAGTTCAAGATCAGCTGGGCCAAGATGATGAAACCCCATCTCTACTAAAAATATAAAAATGAGCCAGCCTCAGTGGTAGCTGCCTATAATCTCAGCTACTCAGGAGGGTGAGGCAGGATAATTGCTTGGACCTGGGAGGTGGAGGTTTCAGTGAGCAGAGATCATGCCATTGCACTCCAGACTAGGTGACAGAGTGAGACTCCTCCCCCCAAAAATAAAAATACAAAATAAAATAAAATGAAAAAGAGCTTAAAACATGGAGACATGGCCAGGAGTGATGGCTCGCACCTGTAATCCCAGCAATTTGGGGGATTGAAGTGGAAGTATCAACTGAGGCCAGGAGTTCAAGGCCACCTTGGGCAACATAGGGAGAGCCTGTCTTTACAAAAAAAGAGGAAAAATTAGCCAGAGATGATGGTGCATGCCTGTAGTCTCAGCTACTTGGGATGCAGGGATGGGAGGATTGCTTGAGCCCAGGAGTTATAGACTGCAGTGGCTATGATCAATGATTGTGCCACTGCACTCCAGCCTGGGTGACAGCATGAGACCCTGCCTCTAAATATAATAAAAAAGAAGTAGAGACAGTGTATCAGACAATGCTGTTCACAGGTGTAGCTGATAAGAAAAGCAAAGAAATTGTACTACAGTTTGTAGAAACTCTAAAGTTATGGGAGACTGATTTTATTTTACTTTTATTTTCTTCTTTAAAAAATAAATAGATTTCATTAAATTCTTTGAGGTGTAAGAAAGATTATCATTAATGTGTGCCATACACACACACACACACACACACACACACACACACACACACCCCCTCCCTCCCTGCCAGGGGTGGTGAAGAAGGCAGGACAAATATGAACAATTTAGTGAAAAGAGAGAAGTTGATGTAGGAGAGAAAGGGGACAATTGAGAAAGTAAAGCCCTTGAGAAGGTGAGGGAATTTGTGATGCAGAGCACATATGAAGCATCCTCTTGGTAGAGGAGAGACACTTAATCACTTGAGTTACAAGGAAAAAAATGGCAAGAAGAACATTTATGTAGGAAGATTGAAGGATTTGGAGGTGGGAATGTGTGAAAATTCCAGGCTGATGGCCCCTAATTTGCTCAATAAAATATAGGAGAGGTTAAAAATAAGAGAGAGATACAAAATAATCTCTTTTTCTTCTCTCTCTCTCTCTCTCTCTCTCTCTCTCTCTTTAAAAGATGGGGTTTTGCTCTGTTGCCTGGGCTGCAGTGCAGTAGCATGATCATAGTTCACTGCAGCCTCAAACTCCTGGGCTCAAGAGATCCTCCTGCCTTAGTCTCCTGAGTAGCTGGGACTGCAGGCATGCAACACCATGCCCAGCTAATTGTTTTTCAGTTTTTGTAGAGATGAGGTCTCACTCTGCTGCCCAGGGTGGTCTCCAACTAATGGTCTCAAACAATCCTCCCACTTTTCCCTCCCAAGTAGGAAAGAAATCTTTGATGAGAATGAAAGAGCATTGTAGAGCAATGCAGTGAAAATGACAGGTGAGGATGGATATGTGTTTGAAGTTGGTTATTGTGATTTCATTGTGAATTATCTTTCAAGTTATATGAGACTAAAAGGGAAGAGAAGACCATTCAGTTCTTCTAGGGTGGAGATTTTGGGAGGANAGGAGTGTAGGTACTACAAAACCAAGCTAAAGTCATTGCTTTCTTCACACACTAACCTAAAGCATAGCAAGAAGAAAGAGGAAAAGAAGTGATGGAGTTGGGGCTGTTTACAAAAAGGTCAGCACAATAAGGAACTACAGACTCTAGGAAGGTTTGGGGGAAAAGTGGAAACAGGAGGAGGCATATAGAAAGATAGTCAAGAGATTAGAACACTGAATAAAGAAAATTTACTGTTTATAAGGAACACTTCAACAGGTGAGCTAGTTCATCAGGAGAGCAGGATATTTCAGGTTGTGAATTAAAATACTGCCATTTTTGTTGATGACAACTTTTCTCATGATCCTGTTTTATGGCTGCCTCCTATAAATGTTGATAAGGTTTCACTGTGTCCCCACCCAAATCTCATCTGGAATTGTAGCTTCCATAATCCCCACATGTCCTGAGAGGGCCCTGGTGGGAGGTAATTTAATCATGGAGGCGGTACCCTTATGCTGGTCTCATAATAGCGAGTTCTCCCAAGATCTGATGGCTTATAAGGGGCTTTTCCCCCTTTTGCTTGGCATTTTCCTTGCTGTCACCATGTGAAGAAGGACATGTTGCTTTCCCTTTTGCCATGATTGCAATTTTCCTGAGGCCTCCTTAGCCAGGCTGAACTGTGAGCCAATTAAACCTCCTTCCTTTATAAATTACCCAGTCTTGGGTATGTCTTTGTTAGCAGCATGAGGATGGACTAACACAGATGATTCCAGTTGTTTGAGGTCTGAGGGACATCTCTTACAGATTTTAAGACTCCAAATTAGAACTTACTGGGCAACCTTCAGTGGATGATTCACAAGCGCCATCTGGCTAGGAGAATATCTCAGAGTCACTTCCTTGGGAAAATGCAAGGCTACTGGATAAGCGATCAACAATTGTCAAGAAAACCTTGTAGAAAGTCTGATCAAGCATGGAAAATACAATTTTTATCTTTACTTTCTACCACCACCACACAAGTGTGTATCACATAGTTGCATCTCCGGTCAGAGGATAATGTTGGTGTAGACAGGTAGAGTCAGTTACGGTTGTGCATGGTCATCATGTTTTCTGTTCCTGGATCTGCCTTTATTTCAAGGACTGTCTAGAAATATCCTGCCCAAGTCCTTGTCTTATCACCATTTTCTGGCCTTTTCCTTAAATCTCTGGTTCCCAAAGCATACTGTTCCCATCCAACGATAATGCTTGCTCCTGTAGACATTTCAGAAGACGATCTTATTTTCCTGGAAGACCAACTCTCTTTAGTCGTTCAGAAGAAACCCACAGCCTGATATGGATGCAGGATAGTCATATTGGAGAGGAATAGGTGTGAGCTCCAGGCAGAGGAAACATCTTAAATAAAGCAGAAAGATCAGAATGGGTAGATTTAATGTGAAAAACTATGGAATTTCAGAGGTTGGGGTTTCACACGGGGACAGTATGTGACAAAGGTCTAGTGCCATTGGTTAGAGAGAAATTTTACAGTACCTTATAAAACTCATGGAAGTCTCATACTTTATCTAAGGGTGTCAGGAAGCCCCTCCAATTTTCTCTACAAACATCACAAGGAAAAGTGAGGAAGAATTTCTTTTAGTGTCCCTTGACATTTTGCTTTTAAAGAAAGGCAGCTAAAAAAAATTGAAATAGAATTTTGACCCATTTGTAAAGCTATCCTTCCCTTCTTCCTTCCAATTTCTCTCCTTTCTCTTCCTGCCTCACTCCTTCCCATTCTTTTCTTTCTTCCTCTGGCTTTCCTTCTCTCTCTCGGTCTCTCTTTTTTCTTACCTTCTTTCTCCTGCACAACACCACCCCTTCTTTTCTTTTATTCTTTTTCACTGCCAACTACTAAATAAGCAACCTTCTCTGCCTCCATGGGGAATGTGAGCGGCTACTCTCTGCTGTCCCTAGGGCCTCAGTGTCCATTCCTCTTTCTCTGCTGACAGCAGTCTGTGTTTTATCGGCCCTGCTATTCTTGGCAAAAAGGCCAATAAAATGGAGATAACAAGTCCCAAATCCCAGTTGGCAGGGAAGCTTTGCCTTGTCAATGAGAGATTAAAAAATAATGGCTGGGTCCTCAGCAATGCTGTCTGCAGCCAACTTTAAAAAGTCCAGATCAGACCATCTGGGCTTTTCTTCTTTATTTTTAAGGCTTTTTTTTTTTTCTTTCTTTGGCTTTTTTTTTTTACTCTAATCCTCCATAAGGCCTTGAATTTACCTCATTAAGTTTTTTGGTTTGGAAATGAAAAGGAAAAAGTAGGCACATGGTTCTTGACTCCTGGATTTAATCATCAAAGAGTCTGCTTTGAGGTCATCAGATTACAATTAGATTGCACTTTGTTGAAAGCAAATAGATTAGTTATGTCTTAGAGTTCAAAACCTATGAGAGCTACCTGTTTCTCAGTTCCTTTCCAAGGGCTTGACACAGGGGTATGCACCTGCTGGCCACTTTTCCCACTGTGAATCTAAATTTCTCCAGGGCATCAGGTCTCAGTATTAGCATTTTCTACCAACCCATTTACTCTCTGGATGGGTGAATGCCATTTCTTTTCAACAATGCCCCTACCCCTCTCTTATGCAAGTGCTTAGAGGATGGCAAAGCCCAGAATACATTTCCCTAAGCATTTCTATTTCTTTCTTGAATTTTTAAAGTTATAAGTTCTGAAAGAGACAGTTGCTTTGTCATCCTGGCTGGAGAGCGTGGTGCAGTCATGGCTCACTGCAGCCTCAGCCACCTGGGCTTAACTAATCCACCTGCCTCTCCAGTAGCTGAGACTACAGGCATGCACCACCACTCCTAGATAATTTTAAAATTTCTTATAGAAATGGGATCTTGTCATGTTTTCCAGGCTGATCTCAAACTCCTGGACTCAACTGATCCTTCTGTCTCATCTTCCCAAAGTGCTAGGATTATAGGCATGAACAACCATGACTGCCCTAGGCTGCATTCTTTAATGACTGTAAATGAATCCTGCTGACATGAGTTCAAGAAGAAATAGGATAGGTGAAGGAAACATTTTCTTATTTAGGAATGAGGACATTAACGTCAATTTCTTTGCATTGACCATAAGTCCAGATACACTGCCTTACTCTCTTTCAAGACTTAGATTCCTATCCTTTAGGAATTCAGTTAGCACATAATGCCTTCCCTTTCCTCTCAATTTGTGTGGCTTTCCCTTTCCTCTCAATACGTACAGACACTAGGCAAGAAATAAGAATGAGTTAGGAAGGTGGGATTGGACAGCATGAAAAAACAGTGGAGACTATGGCCAACAGGATACTCTAAGCTAGGATAATGAGCTGCCACCACCAGTCAGCTCCTCTGTGACCATGCAAGATGGCAGGCCCCAGCGTGAGGCCAGAGCCCCCAAGGTTTTCCAGAGAGATTAAAAATCTTGATCTATAGGTGAAATCTCCCAATTTTTAAATAGAGATACATTTTTTTTTTTATTTTTAAAATACCAAACAGGCTAAACAGAATATGTGTGAGTGAGATCTATAGGACACCATTTTGTGATCTTTGATATAGAGTAATACTGATAACCCTTCACTGTGTCATTCAGTCATTTATATTATTTTTTAAATATTTCATATAGTCAAATTTTCTCTCCCATTTCGAAGTTCTTTAAGGCGGGAAGTGTATTTTTTTCCTTATACTCCTTAGGCCTTTGTTGTATGATTTTGTATGATTGGACCCAAGACTGATTCCCTGTTTTAAAATATGTGAAATTAGATGCCTGGAATATAGTAGTTGTATGAATAATTTGTATTTGATCTTTATGTGGTATATTGAAGGGCAGAAAGGTGGTGAGATTGGTTTTCTATAGGCTCTGGCATTCTCTTGCTTCGCAAACTTTGAAAATTCAGTTCCTAAATATTGTGTCTTTCCAACCAAAGCTCTCTTAAGAGGCATTCCTATGAGTACAAGTTCTGATTTTTTGTCTTGCAGGTCTTCAGGCTCCTATGGGATATCTTCCACTATTGTTTCATAGAACAGCACTTTCCTAGAGCTGTGGCCCTGGGAACCTTCTAGAAATCTATTTCATATGCCAAGGCTCATCTTTTCAAGCCTGAGGTGGGATATAGAAAGCTATATCTTGAAAAAGCTCCCTAGATGATTTTGATGCACATCAGGTGAGTTGAAAGACAACTGCCCTGATGTACAAACCACAGAGTGGCTTTACTTCCCTCCATGTCCTGCCTTCACTCTCAACTCTTAAACCCTACAATAGGATAGTTTAATAATTCAAATAGTGAATAAAATAACATGGGCAACCTGTGTGTGTGTGTATACTTTGAATTATTATCTGGGTCTCAGTCACCTGATAACAGAAATCTGAGCCTAATTATATATATATATATATAATATTTTTCTTTAATTAAGGAAATTAGAATTTGCTTCTTTGACACTTGTTTGAGGCTTGTTCATTTTTTCCAGGCTCAGTCCTATTGCTATTTCCACTGAGTATCCCAGGTAGCATTAATTTCTGTCTCTTTTGATCTCTCATCATTGGTATCCCTCATCCTACTTTATATCATTAATGACACCAATTACTTTGCAAGTCATTTGGGACACATGGAATGTCTTCTACGTTACTGGCTTGTCTTTCCCTGTGTTTAACAAAGTGTTTGGCATTATGTAAATACTCACTAAATACTTGATCAGTGAATGCTTGTGTGTGGCTTTTCTGTTCCCTCCTAAATATGCAGAGACAGCCCATGGTTGCTCACAGGTGCCCAATAGGTACTATGAAGAAACATCCTCAGGTCACTGGGAAATGGAGGTGAGCGGAATTTTTTATGTTCTTTATGAAGAGCTGTGGGGTGCATGACACTGTCACATGGTGAGTCAGAAGAACTGCCCTTGGAACTGATGACTCCCTACTTTTCGTCCCATGCTATTTCTCTACTGCTGGGTTTACAGACAATGGTTCTAGTATCAGACTCTCTGGGTCAAATCCTGGCTCCAACATCTTTTTACCTTGAACATTTTACACCTCTTTTCTGTGCCACAGTTTCTTCTTCTGCAAAACAAGTTTCTTATAGAATTTTAGAAAGGATTAAATAAGTTGATGCATATAAAGTAGATAGTATAGAACCTGGCACTTAGTAAGCACTCAATCAGTGCTGTCATGCTTTTATTATGCTGTTTGTTAGTCAAATTCCCAGTTTTAGAAGTTTCTTTCTTTATCATTATCTCTAACCCTGGGTTGCATCTCAATGCAACTTTACCTGACAATTCTAAAGCTTAAAATGATGTGTTCCACATGGTGTAACTGATTACCCCAGAGAGGAAGCCAGATTTCATGGAGTTAAAAGGGTTTATCTATCAGGATTAGGTGCCCTCAATTAAGTGGTTATTAATGAGGGAGAACGATTCAGGGAAGGAATACCTTTGCTAAAACATTAGACAAGTCAAGGCGCGGTGGCTCATGCCTATAATCCCAGCACTTTGGGAGGCCAAGGCAGGCAGATCACTTGAGGTCAGGAGTTCAAAACCAGCCTGATCAACATGGTGGAACCTCGACTCTAGTAAAAATAAAAAATTAGCTGGGCATGGTGGCCCATGCCTGTAATCCCAGCTACTTGGGAGGCTGAGGCAGGAGAATTGCTTGAACCTGGAAGGTAGAGGTTGCAGTGAGCCAAGATCAGGCCACTGCACTCCAGCCTGGGCAACAAGAGTGAAGCTTTGTCTCAAAAAAACTAGACAAAGAGAATGAAATGTACGATCCAACAGAGACACTGATCAAGTTTGGGCGTCACGTCAAGCAGAAGGGTGGCATATCAAGTCAGGTAAAGATTAAGATTTCAGATAAATAAAAACTGTATAGACTCAGCAGTCTTCACCTTACTCCTGTATTTTTAGTAGAGATGAGGTTTCCTCATGTTGGTCAGGTTGGTCTCAAACTCCTGACCTCAAGTGATCCTCCTGCCTTGGCCTCCCAAAGTGCTGGGATTATAGGTCTGAGCCATCGCTTTACCCATTCTCTAATCTGACCACACCCAGACAACCTAAGAAGGGTCAGATGCATGGTTTGCTCTGTAGCCTGGTTAGCTGGTCCCAGAGAAACCTGTTTGTATTGTCAGGACATACAATACAACTGTTAACTTGTTAAATAGTGGCCTCAAGAATTAAACATTTCCATCGAATGAAAATACAATTCAAACTTTCTCTCACGACCTACAAGACTATATATAGGCTTTGCCTAAATCACTGAAACTCTCACATCATGCTGCTTCTTCACAGACAATGTTAGTGTTAGAAGTGTCGTTGCTCAGTTCTGGAGCATGCCAACCTCACTGCAACCTCACAGCCCGGCCCCTGCTTCCCTCTGGTAGAACTCATCCCTCACTATTGCAGTATTTCTGTTTAAACCTCTAAAGTAAGTTAAAGCCCTCTTCTGGCTGCCAAATTATTTTTTATTTCAATGCCTTCTTTGTTTCCATTATGTAATTGGATTCTAATTTGTGAATATGCATATTTTTAATTTATCTCTTCACATTTATTTTTCAAGTCATCACACTATAATAGAAACTGTATAACTACTACAAACATATAAGCATAGGATCTGTTTTCTTCACCACTGTACTCCCAAAGTCTAGCCTAGCTCTTTGTTCTCAATTTTTTATTATTATTATTATTTTTTTTTTGAGATGGAGTTTTGCTCTGTCACCAGGCTGGAGTGCAGTGGCATGATCTCTGCTGACTGTAGCCTCTGCCTCCCAGGTTCAAGCGATTCTCCCGCCTCAGCCTCCCAAGTAGCTGGGACCACAGGCATGTGCCACCACACCTGGATAATTTTTGTATTTTTTTCTTTTTAGTACAGATGGGGTTTCACCATTTTGGCCAGGCTGGTCTCAAACTCCTGGCCTCAAGTGATCTCTCCGTCTCAGCCTTCCAAATTGCTGACATTATAAGTCGTGAGCCATGGCGCCCGGCCTGTGTGCTCAATTTTTAATGAAGAATAAATGAATGAATAATTTGTTTTTCTTTTATCAAGGCCGGAAATAAAAGCATTGTGTCAGCTGGGAAGCTACGGAGAACCATTAAGCTCCAAATCTTAACTACTTTTCCTATTCTGGCTGGCCTGTTTATGATGTAAAAAGACAGTTAGCTGAAGATATCAGCTTTGTTTAAGGGAACACATCCAAGCAAGGCAGAATGAAAAGAGTATTTCTCTTAAAAAAATAACCTTAAGAATAAAATAAATATTTTATAAGAAATGGCGGCAAATTATCTCGATTTTCAACTTAAATTCCCCAGTTCCCTGAAGATCTTTTCCCCTTTGCTAATGGATTAACTCTAATGGCCCACCATAATGTGATAGCAGCAAACTTGTTGGGTGGTAAATATCCAGCCTTCTTTTCTAAAGACACCAGGGGAAGGAAATTATGATCTTAAATGGAGCCGGCAGTTATACTCGCCAGGCTAAGTCTTACAAGAGCCGTCAGGCCTTCTGCTTCAGGGCAGAAGTTGGTCACCAGCTGGGCTCAGAAGAGATTGCTTCAAACCCCCTGCTCTGACATTGCACAATTAGGTACATTTCAGTAAGGACTTTTACTTTTTTTTTTTTTTTAATGCTATTCCACACTGGCTACTCTCAGAAGCAAGATCCTAGGCTAGATGGGCCATTGGTCCGGTTCCACTGGGGCAATTCTTGTGCTTTGATGGTCTTAAACAATCTTGCTGAGAGATAAATGTGATTCTAAGAGGATTTTGAGATAAATTCCCACAGCTATGAAGATAAAAACATTTGACTTCAGTTTTGATGTAAGTGGCATCCCCAAATATTTAAAGTCATTTGCTTCATTTATTTTCTTAACTGAATCAGCACATTTTAAAGGATATGACCTGCCTGGCCTAGAGTGGTTTCTTTGTTTGGTCTCCCAAGAATCCTTACCAAGGTTCCTGCAAGCAGATTCATCTGTAGAAGTGGCCATAGTTAAATTTTCTTCTTTTGTATTCTTATTTTACCCGTGAATTTGCTCCCTCCTCCAAATTGTACTGTGTGTTTAAGTTCAAATATCCCTATGAACACATGATTCTTATGATGTGCTGTTTAGTGTGAAAGCTAGCATGGAAAAGCTAGCTTTTTCTTGATTTTTTTTTTTTTTTGAGATGGAGTTTCATTCTGTCGCCCAGGCTGGAGTGCAATGGTGCGATCTCGGCTCACTTCAACCTCTGCCTCCCGACTTCAAGTAATTCTTCTGCCTCAGCCTCCCAAGTAGCTGGGATTACAGGTACACCCTATCACACCCAGCTACATTTCATATTTTTGTAGAGACAAGGTTTTATCATGTTGTCCAGGGTGGTCTTGAACTCCTGACTTCAGGTAATCCACTCGCCTCAGCCTCCCAAAATGCTGGGATTACAGGCATGAGTCACCACACCTGGCTTATTTTTATTAGGCTGTTGAGACCTAAATGATACCATATTCTAAGATAAACTATAAAGGGTCATTAGTTCTGGTGAATCCTGTTTTGAGATGCTAGGTTAATTAATTCAACAAAAATGTGTTGGGTACCTCCTATAGGCTAGTGCCAGCAGTGTCTGCTATTAGAGATGAGATGTTATTCTAATTTCAAGAGAGTCATCCATACCTGGATATATATGCAAGACAAATGAACATGTATATCCACAGAACAAAATCATTCATAGCAGCATTATGTAGAATAGCCAGTAAAGAAAATAATTGTCCATCTACTGAAAAATGGTTTAATAAAACGTGATATATCTATACAATGAAATATAATTTGTCAAAAGAAAATAATGAAGTACTGTTATGTGTTACAGTATGACAAACTTTGTAAACATAATGCTAAGTGAAAGAAGTCAGACACAAAGTCACATGTTGCATAATTCTGTTTATATTAAATGTCCAGAGTAGTCAATCTCATAGGAATAGAAAGTAGGTTAGTCGTTGCCAGGGGCTGAGGGGAAGGAGAGTGGGGAGTGACTGCTAATGGGTACAGAGTTTCTTTTAAGGAGATAAGAATGTACTGAAATTAAATAGTGATGATGCTTGTACAACTTTGTGAATATACTAAAAACCACTGAATTGTACACTTTAAAAGGGTGAATTTTATGATATGCAAATTGCATCTCAATAAAACTGTTATAAACAATAAGAGAGTCAGTAAGCAAGGAAATAGATAACAGACACATTAGGCAGAGAATTGAGCTCCATTTAGCCAGATGGAAAATGACCTAGAGGGAGGTGCTGTTTTAGATGGGCAGGAGGGATCAGAGAAGGTCTCCCTAAGGAGATAACATTCATATGAGTCCTGAATGAAGGAAAATATTTTGTTATGTGAAGATCCTAGGGAAAGAAGAAACACGGTTAGCCTATTTGACTCTTATAAGAAAGCAAGTGTGGCTGGAGCAGAGTGAGAAGGAGAGAGGACAATTCAAAATATTTAAAATCTATCTAGAGATGTAGGCAGAGGTCATTTGAATAGAGCCTTGTAGAACATGCTAGGGAGTGTTTATTTTAATAATATATATATAAACCACTGGTGAGTTTTAAGCAGTCATAGGATGTAAGCTTATTTACATTATTTAAAAGATAACAATATCTGGCTGTGTAGAACAGATTTTGTGGATTATGAAAGCAGAGATGGGTTAGAATTTATTGCCATATTTCACAATCAGAGGTGAGGTGGCTGAGATTAACTTGGGAGCAGGGAAGTCAGAGGTGGATAGATCTGAAAATTTTTGGGGGTGGAGCTGATAAGACTGAAATAGATTTATGATTCAAAAAGCTATTGGCTATAATACAATACTAAGCATATATCCATGAAAACCTGCACAAGATGTTTATAGCACACACTTGCTACTGGCACCAAATGAGAAACTACTCAAACATTCATCAACAGTAGCATGACTAAGTACATTTATGGTATTCACACAACGGAATACTAGCTCAGCAATAAGAGAATAAAAGGTAGTTGTGAGGAGTGAGAAAAAGAAAAGGAAATAAAAGAAGACATCAGAATTTACTCAAAATTATTTCATGGGTACAACTTTCAAAGACTGGCTAAGCCAATGAACAATGTTAGAATACTGGCTACACTTGCACTTGCTGGGATGGTGACAGAAAGAAGGCAAAAAGATGAGCTTCTGGGGGGCTAGTAACGTTTTATATATATTTTTTAATTTGGGTGCTAGGTACAGGGGTCATTCTATTGAAAATTCATCAAGTTGGACACCTGATGTTTTACTTTTATCTATGTATATTATACATCAATATAAAGTTCAGTATGGGTCCAAGTTGACATGTCAATGTTTGTTTGTTAGGCGCTCATAGACACTTCTGCTTCTGGGCTCAGAAAACACCTGAACTGAAATGATTCCATAGCATGTGAAAGATATTTGAGAGTTCTGGCTGACATTACCTAATTTTAGTATGACAGTAGGATGTGACTACCAATAATAAGTATATGCAACTTCGGCTCCATTCATAATGGAATGTTATGCTTTATGGCATTGTTCCTACATCTGCCCCAGTCATTCTGATCAACTTTCTTGGTACACACATTTCAAGGCTTAGGGAACCTTTTGTGGCTATTTTATAAAAACTCTGATGTGTGAGTGGAATTTTAAATGGCTCATTACCTTTATTTATTAATCTATTTAGGCATTAGTGTATTTTCTTCTTTCATTCATTTAGTAAATAATTAGAAATAAATGAGTCTGTAAGATATGCAATACTATCTTTGTGCTGTGGAGACAAAGGTGATTAAGGCATTGCCCTGAATCTCAATAGTTCTATTTTAACAGGAGTGAGACAGGTAAATGGATAACTATAATATACAGTGATGGAGAATAATAAAAATGTGGTGTTGACACAAATTTGAGATCACAAAGTAATGAAATCTAAATAATTTGGGGCCCTTTTGTCTTCTATAAATCTAGATTTTATATTTGACCTATTTCTGTGTTGGGAAAATGGGCCAGCTATTATCCCATTTTATAGATTGAAAACTTTTGGACAAAGAGTGAAAAAATTATCCAAGGGCACCAAGTACAGCCAGTGGTTTTTCTCAAGGCTTTTGTCTTACAGGCCTTGCTCCTCTCTAGAGACTGGGAATCCTTCCCTATAACCCTGAGCACATCATTATCTCCTTGGAAACAAATACACACCAAAAAACCCCCTACTGATTGTTTTATCAGTTTCTGGAAGATAAGAATTGGTGCTGACAGTAATTCAAAGTGTTAGTGCTTTGTGAGGCAATTCATTGTGCTTGTGACAAGGCAGTGCTTAGGAAACCCAGGGATTCAGTGGGCTTTACTGAAAACTCCTGGAGTCAATGCAGTGTCCCGTTCTTTATTGGAAACAGATCAGGACTGCTAGTGTTATAAAGTATTGCACGCAGTGAAGGTATAGTTTGAGATTCCAATTACATTTATTATTAAATAAAACAGGAAAGAAATTATGGGTAGGATTGACAACAGCTCTAGGTTTTAAGCCAGCCTGGGCTTGGTATGTATCTTAGAATATTACTATGTTTCTTACTGGAGTCTTAGTGACTTTCTCATTTTTATCTTCGAGAACAATACTTTTCATATACTTTCTTCGCTGAGAAACTGTCATCAAACAAATTATAGTAAGAAGTAGAATCAGTGAGAGGATGGCAAAGTAGAAGTGAAGTGGATGATAAGTCTGTCTCCTAGAGCCTCATCTCCCCACAGTGGACAAATAAGAGGTAGGAGGGGACTTCAGATCAACTTCTAGGGTTTATGAAGCTCAATTCTGAAACCATTGTAAATTCAGTAGATGAATTGCAATTTTAAATTTTCTTGGAACCACAAACTTCTCTCCATTAATTCTGTACATTTCATTTGTTCAGTTTACAGAGTCCCAAAACACTTTCACCTACTTTATACTATTAGCTAACTTACAAAATTGCACATTGATAAATTATACACATTATCTTATTTTATCTGCCTTGGTCTCAGCTGCCCGGGTAGGAGATGATGCATCAAACCAGGATGGTCTTAGGGTAAAGCCCCTGCTCTCCATTCAGTCGCCTTCTATGTCCCCTCACAGGCAAATAGGGAGAACAGGGCACCACTCCACAGGCTGACTCCATTCCCTTTGACTGACCCTACTGTGTTGCTAAGTACATCTGGTAATAGGCGTTATAGGTTATTCAGGAAGCCTGATCGATTATCTTTTTTTAGAGCCCCAAATACAAGGAAGGGCTCAAGTTGCCTGGCCTCGAAATCATTCTCCTGGAATCAAGCAGCTTGTCTCTTCCCTGGGGAGGAATCTTAGGCAGGGGAAAGCTGAGCAAAGGGTTTCACCCTGTTCTTCCTCTTCTCTTCCTTTCACTATCCCTGCTCCCAAAGACACAGGCTTCCCTGGGCCCGTTCCAATCTGAGAGTGGCCCCCCTTTCACAGGGCTCTGGGATCCTGGGGCAGCTGTTACACCAGAGCCAACACAACTGAGGGATTTGTGACAGGAGATCTTTCCCTCTTCCTTCCACTGTGGCTGCTGCAGCCTTCCCTCTCCTTTGCCTCTCTGTGCTCCACAGACACCTAGCTTTCCTAGGAACCTGGCCAGTGATTTTCAAACTGTAATATAAAACCATCACTTATAGAGTGTGTTACAAATGTTGATGTCAGGTTATCCAGGTTGGAGTGCAGTGGAACGATCATAATTCACTGCAGCCCAGAACTCCCATGCTCAAGTAATCCTCCTATCTCAGCTTCCTAAGTAGCAGGGACTGCAGGTGTCTGCCACCACACCTGACTAATTTTTTTTTTTAATTTTTTGTAAAGACGAGGTCTCACAGAATTGCCCAGGCTGGTCTCAAACCCCTGGATTAAAGTGATCCTCCTGTCTGACTTCCCGAAGTGCTGTTATTACCAGCATGAAACACCGTGTCCAGCCATGACCAAGTGATTCCTATATAAATGTTTTTAGGGTCACACTTTGAGAAATACTGTTAGGTCCTAAAGAGCTACTGCCATTACATCTATAAATAGCTCTCTGTTTTTTTTTTTTTTTAATTTTTAAATAGAACTTTATTGAATAATGTTATTGATAGAAAAGTATAACCAAACACTGAATTTCATCTAAGAAAAAATAGCCAATTTCATAAGTGAATTTATACCATACCACTAGACTCATCATTCCAAATTTTGTATTTGGACCAGGGAGTTAAGATAATTTGTTATAATGTATTAAATAATTTTCTTTCTCCTCTCTTCTCTTTGGTGCTATGAAGATAAATTTCATATTTTAGAGCAATCTCGGGCCACTTTATAGACAATTTACAAACTAGCACTCACTTGATAGCCTGTGTTTAATTGTACAAAAAAGTGTCTTCCCTACGAACAAATCAATGTACAGAACAGGTTGTAACATTGCATAACTGGGAGGAGGCTGCTGATCAGACTCTAAACCATCTCCATTAATCACTTCTTCAAGTTAGAACATAGCCCTAGACCAGCACCTCACCCGGCAATCTGGTTAAATATGTTGACTTGATTTTTAAAGTAGGAAATATAAATCTAATTCTGCTTTCTTTTCTTTAACCAAATGTATGCACTGAAAAAAGGAAGACTATTCTATGAAGAAGAATAATCATCATAATTAAGGAAATGACCAGGTCTTAACATTGTTGTCATGTCTAAATACTTTGGAGTAGAACTCTAAAATCTGAATGTGCTTGGGTTCACATGCATTCATTGCCATATTCTAAGAAGTTACAAGAAGAAGCGTTCCCTGTACCTGCTGCTTAGAGTGACTCACTCTACTAATAAATAACATAGGAGGATCAAAATTGCAGCCTTAGATTGGAATTTACCCTGTGCTCATACTGTATGTTCTTTTGCCAGAAGTTGGAAAGGCTAAAATTATCATAAGCTTAATGGATACCATTAAATCCATTGCATTTCTTATAGATAGAATGTCTTGAAACCACCCAATAGAGCCCTAGGAAATTTCCACTGTCAAGTAGAGTCTCCAGGTGAGGAACTAGTGTTTGCTGAAGTTTTGGTACAGGATCAAGTGTACCTTAACATTCTGCTCCTTAGCCAAATTGTCTGCATTTCCATAAATACGTAGGTAGTGTTGAAAGTACATTTGATAAGAAGTTAGATCCAGAATGAGTCCATATCCTGCCACCTAGGAAATATGACCTTGAGAACCATTACATCTACACTTTAACACTTCTTTAGAGTAGCAATATTTAAGATAATTGAGTTTTGATTCAATAAAACTAGATTCAAGACACAATTTCTGCCATGTACTACCTGTGTGATCTTGAGAAAGTAGCTCAAATTCTTAAAGCTATAATTTCTTTATTCATAAAATGGGCATAATAATAGTAGCTACATCACAGCACTGTTGAAATAATTAAATTAGTTAATATTATCATGTAGTCCTAAGATTGCCTAAGAGAGTGGCTAACATAGAGTAATTTTCTATGAAAGTTAACTAGTTGTGGCTATTTCAATGGTTCTTTCTTCCCCTGGGATAATAATACCTTATTGCTTAATTTCCTTCTTAGTTTTTATAAATAAACAATTATAGAAATAAATGGTTTTGGAAACTAAAGCACTGTATCTTTTTTTTTTTTTTTCTTTTTAGTGTTAATATTGAACCTGCTTGGCAGGAGTAGGTTTGTTGCAGATGCTGTAGGCCTCTCAAAGACAGAGCTGCATTCACTCTTCAGTTACACTGGGGCCCATAACAAAAATATACTGAATACTTAGAAAACAATGGAAAGGGTACACAAGACGTAAGAATGGCACATAGGTTAACGCCTACATGCCACTGCTGCTGGAGGAACTCACAGTGATCCAAAGCGTATTAGAATGATATTCTTGGGATGAGAAAAAGGCATGACAGGAGGTCTCAAGATCAACAGGCACATAGAAAATGACTAATGCTTCTTATAGGGATGGCTAGGATCCATCTATTTGGCCTATCCTGGGTCCCGGTAACAAAATTGTGACATCACTTTCTTAGGGCTTTCCCTCAAAGTTGTTTTCTCTCTCTCTCTCTCTCTTTTTTTTTTTTTTTTTGTTTAGATGAAGTCTCACTCTGCCGCCCAAGCTGAAGTGCAATGGTGCTATCTCAACTCACTGCAATCTTCATCTCCTGAGTTCAAGCAATTCTCCTGCATCAGCCTTGGGAGTAGCTGAGATTACAGGTGTTTGCCACCACATCTGGCTAGTTTTTGTATTTTTAGTAGACACAGTGTTTTACCATGCTGTCCAGGCTGGTCTGGAACTCCTGACCTCAAGTAATCTACCTGCTTTAGCTTCCCAAAGTGCTGGGATTACAGGCGTGAGCCACTGCACCCGGCTTGTTCTCTTTTTGTTTGCCCAACCTCCCCAAATCCTCTTAATTTGATGCTTAGAGGGAGTTATCTTGCGTTACCAGGATTTAGTGAAGTGTATCTGGGTATATTCACAATTTAGACAGTTATGTCTGGGGAAAAAAATTCCAAGGACTGAATAGTTTATAACAACATTTTAGGAAATAATAATAAACAGCCCAGAGTATTTTATTGATGCTGTTCAAATCATAGGCATCCAGTGAGAAATGTATTGCTTATGCCAAGGCCCAACTTTCCTTACAACTGAAAGAAAATAAGAACAGGAAGCTTTAGCACAAAGTAGTATTTTACTTTGGGGCCTTTTCTTATTAGTAATCAATAAACAAGGTAAAATAAGGTCAAAGTTACTTTGTTAAAAACATACACACACACAACTCTCATGTAAACTCCAGAAAGCCTTTCATCATGTGACTAATTGCATTCTCCCTCAGTCAGAAATCATTTTCTTCTGCACCTATATTTGATTTCAATTAAAAAGAAGACAGCTTGCTCAGTCTTTCCCACAAACTGATATGGTGTATACCTGAGTGAACGGGACCATTTTCCTTATAAATTGTGTATAAAAATCCTCAACTGCTGCCTCTCTCTTAGAGACTCAAAAGAAAATTCAATTTCTTTTAGCTTATTTTTTCATGGTTCTTGGGATATTCATTTCAGATTTTCTACTCATTTTTATAAATGTCTTATTTATTCCAGCTCTTCACAGAGGAAAGTAATGCTGTGCATTGCTGATTTTATTACTCTGGACAGGTTACAATATCTTCTCAGAAGCCAACACACTAATTGATTTTAAAGTTTCTGTAAATGTTGGGAAGACTTCTTGTCACACACTTAAGAGGGGTAAGTGTGGCATTCTGGGAAGTCTTTCTGGCCTCCACTGAGTGGCGGGATGTTCTGATTCTAGTCTGTCCTCCATCCTTCACCCTGAGAATACCTGTAGGTCTTAGCTGATGTCAGCTATAACATGGCAACTCCTTAACTGCTGAAGCAAGGGATCCCAATACCTCTTTTAGTCCTATGGTACAAACTTTGTTCTAGAAAATGCTTCTGTGGTTCTGTAGAACTCTTTTAGATGCCTGTCGTGACTCTGTTCATAGTTTCCCTTGATAGACATGCTTTAGTCAGAATGTTCAGCCACTAAAGTCAGAGATAAGAAGTGTAGAAAATTGCTATCCTTAGCTTGGTGACCAAGTGTCCTTAACCATGATTCCAGGTCATGAGAGACTTGAGCAACCTGGAGGAGGGAAGAAGACTTGGGTGGTGGGTGGGCTCTTGTCATTAACATGGGAGCCATAGCTCAGTATTTACTGGCCTCTCTTTACCTTAGTGTGTGGTCATAACTGACTCTGCTTCTATTTTCCCCATCACAATGCCTTATTTTATTACATTTTCTCCCATTATCAAGCTCCTTAAGAAATGTTTAAAAATTCTTGTAATTAAGACCCTTTCCTGTTTTTCTTTTTAATATGTCTTAATTTCTTAGGAATTTATGAGATTGATCTTTATATTCTGGTGAGTGAGAATCTTTGACTCTACTATTGCCTAGTTCTCCAGATCTTCTAAACATTTCTAGTCTCAAACATTCATTTTGGGTGACTACTACCACTATTTTTCACTTCAGGACATTTCATATTTGAACTTCACTGCTGCTTAGACCCAAGCCCACTGGAGATGCTGTGCTCCATCTCCATATGCATTTTTGGTCTAGAGGTTTCAAAAAGCCTGACTGATTATTTCACCAAGGTAGCCATGTTATGAATCCCTTTGCTTCCACCTATACCCCGCTGCAAAAACAAACAGATGTAGAGTAGTGGACAAGATATTACCATGGACATTTTGGATAATAGCCTAGTCCTATTTTATTTTATTTTATTATTAGCATTACTATTATTATTTTTTAAGAGACAGGGTCTCCCTCTTTTGCCCAGCCTGTAGCATAGTGGCAGGATCATCACTCACTGTAACCACAAACTCCTGGGCTCGAGTAATCCTCCCACCTCAGCCACCCTAGTAGCCAGGACTACAGGCATGCACCACCACATCCAGCTCATTTTTTTGTTTGTTCTTTGTAGATATGGGGTCTCACTATGTTGTCCAGGCTGTTGTCAGACTCCTGGCCTCCAGCAATCCTCCTATCTCAGCCTCCCAAAGTGCTGGAATTATAGGCATGAGCCACCACACTTGGTTTCTAGTTTAATTATTTGAGGCCAGTAGGAAATCAGACACATCTTTCCACTGAGAATCTAGAAACTTTGGCACTGAAACTTATCAAGATAATATACTGATTCATAAGCATATCAAATCAAGAAAGTAGGAAAGAGAAGTCTAAGGATAGGGATGTTAGAATTGGGATTTTGAGGCTAACAAGAGAAAAAGATGAAGAAATAGGTTTCAAAGTCATCTACATAAAATTGAAGTATTTGTATATAAGTCTCAAGGAATGTTAAAAATCTATTTAGTGTGACATTGACAGCTTTGCTTCATTCTAAGATTGCTTTTGCTCTTCACGAGAGACAACTCATGATTGTCTTAACTTACTGGCTAAGGGTCTTTTGTAAACTGTTTGAAAAGGAAGAAGAGGAAAAGAAACTAATGTAGGGTCTGTGAGGCCAACTCTTCTTTACTGCAAGAATGCTGCAGAGGAAGAGAGAACTGGACACTGTGCAGATGACCCAAACTTCCTGTCATCAAATGGAAAACAGCAGGAAGCAGAGCAAGAAAGGGAGCCACTCTCTGCAATCTCTTAAGCACTGATGTTCTCCCATTCTTTTACCTTCTTGTGCTCACCGTGTGGAGAAATTCTGCAGTGACATTCCATAGATTCAGAAGTATGTCTGAGTCTGTGAATATAAACACAGTCATAAAAAGAAAAGAGGTTATTCTCTTTCCTATGAATGAAAGGAAGAGAAGAATATGAAATGCAGCATAGAGGCAATTCCGTTATATCTCAGGGAAGATTTCCTTGGCAGTGGGGATTTCACGATGTGAAACAGGGTGCTGGAAAAACTTTTGGAAAATGACAGAGTACATGGTTCATCTGCCTGAGGCACCTCAGATGTAAAGCTGCTGAAGGCAAGAAAGTAGAGAGATGGACTTCGAAGTCAAGGGCACATCATCTGCAGGCACAAGCACCAGCAACATCACAAACAAAAGCCAGCTCCTGGAATATTCCATTTTGATGGGGACCATCTTTTCTTCTGTTTGGGAGGTTCTACAATGTCTCTCCCAGGCACTGACGTACAAATAGTAAGTAGTTTTTTTTTTTTTTTTTTTGAGACAGAGTCTGGCTCTGTCACTTGGGCTGGAGTGGAGTGGTGCCATTTTGCACCACTGTGAGAAGCAATTCTCCTGCCTCAGCTTCCTAAGTAGCTGGGATTATAGGCACCTGCCACCACACCAGGATAATTTTTGTAATTTTAATAGAGATGGTGTTTCACCATGTTGTCCAGGCTGGTCTTGAACTCCTGACCTCAGGTGATCCACCCATTTTGGCTTCCCAAAGTGTTGGGATTATAGGCGTAAGCCACTGCATCTGGCCAAATAGTAAGTATTTTTAAAAGATTTGTTGGATTTGAATTCATAAGATTCCCAGAAACAGCCAAAGATGAATTATACTCTATTAAACAAAAATGAATCTGGTGAGACATGCAATTAATATTTGAGGTTAGATGCAAGTCTATGTTGATTTGCAGGGCCCTCTTCCACAGGGACGCTGTCACAAGGCTCTAGCTTAAACATCCTCCAGCCATTTCCCCAAGTTTCAGCCTCTGTAGCATCTCTGATGGATGCATTTTGAATGGCACAGGAGCCTCTGCAGCATAATGGCACTAACATTTCTCTGCCGCCTTTTGAGTCATAGTTGGGTGGGCTTGCCCTTTCCTATTTCATGGATTTGCTTTCTCCATTTGTTCTTACTTGATTAGGAAATTGCTGAACACAGAACTTCTCCCTGTCCATAAATATTACCTAAGTTACACAGCATGGGGAGAGAGCTGCTATTGTTTGGTTCAGCGACTTTGGGACTTTTTGCAAATTAAAGGATTTGAAAGGATCTAATGTGGCCACACTGTCAGATAAATCCTTAGGGTCAAGTTCCCCCCTAGGGGTTTTCATTTAAGTTAGTGTAATAGGAGGTGTACTCAGGCATCCAAGGACAGGAATTAGTCCTCTGTTAGTAACCAGATGCCACGGTGTGGGGGATGATCCTCATTTCTGGGTGTGCAGCCTTGCTTTGTATTTCAGGATTTCAAATTGTTATGCTCTACTGTGCAACATGGTTTCACTTCCTAGAGGAGTTTAGAAAAGGAATTGCTGTTTGTATTGGCACTCTGTCACATGTTTCCTTACTGAAAGATAGCAGGCTTTTGAGATGTAGTTGGATTTCACGGTGATATTTGGAATGGATGAATTTACTGAGTCTAACGAAAAAAATGTGTTGCATGCTGTCTGTAGTCTCAGGTATGTATTAGGTTTTTTGAAGATGGAAAATGTCTCTCTCTGAAAGAAAGTTAAAATTTAGTTAGAAACAAAATCATACAGGAAACCACAAAGAAGGCAGAGGTATCCACAGAAGTGCTTATCTATGTGGTCACAGATGGGAGGAATCACAGGAACTCAAGAAGCACCATAATTAAGCTTGGGAAGTGGCCCCTAAGGAATTAGTCATATTTTACACATTTTCTGGCAGACTGATAGACCATATATTATAGGAAAATACCATTATCCAAACCTCTGCAAGCTTTTTCTAATTGTAGCCTTGCCACTAGAACCATTTCAATTTCTTCAGAAATTATATCTTTTCTTCAAAGGCTTTTTTTTCTAGAGAAATTTAAACAATTCAACTATCTCCTTTTCCTGAGGATATTATTAGTTTTGAAAAACATATATTTAGGTCTTTGTTTCAGTGAGATAATATGTGCAAGGTGTTTTAGAAGACTGTTTGATTCCTACTAGGTTTTTGTAGTCTGTTTTAGATCATTTTCTGCTTGCTACATTAATGACTGTAGCATCATTTTGGTCTATGTTATCAACACCTATTTATGTTGTTTCTACTAATAGACCACTACTTTACTACTTATAAGGAGGCACACAGAAAAGGCAAAAAGTGTAACCCCTGCTATCAAGGAGCTTGATGGGCAAATAATGAATGTGAAAAATTTAATAAGTGCTTAGCTATTGGGATGAATAGAGTACAAAGGGCTCTTGAAGACTACAGAAAATAGTAAAAGTTAGAACAATTAGACAATGAGAAAATCAGGACTTGAATTGTACTTCAGGATGCTGGTAGAATTCGAAAGGAAGAAAGGATGTGAGGTGTGACTCCAGGTTTTAGAAGAATAGTTGGAGCTGTCAACAATAATCATTAAGGATCCAGAAGGCACACTGATGAGTATGAAGAAAATAAAAGAAAAAGGAAAAAGAACAGCAAGCAAGAAAGAAACATTTACTTTTTTGTTTTACCTCTTACAATTAGGAGTTAAGAGGAGTTATCTTTATTTTACAGAAGGAGCAACTGTGGCACAGGAAGAATAGTGGCGGAGTTGATTTCATGCCTGAAACACTATGGCTTCAAAACACTGCTTGCTGTCCCCCTACTCCCCATATTGCCTCCCAAGACATTTTGCTTCACTCTGGAGAATGAAAATCAAAGGTGGTCTCTGATTCAGAGAAACCTTTATTCATTCAACTTGAGAGAAAAGATGCAGATGTGGAAAATGAGCACACAGGCAACCCATCATGGTCACAACAAGAAGTAAGACAGATTTATGTGATCAGGGGTCATCAAAGGAGGTGGGAATTGTGTTGGGCAGTAGGGATATGGAGCTTAAAGCATGACATAAGACCAGACTAGATTTTGACAGGTTTTATATCAGACTGAAACTGCGCCCAACACTGGAATTTACAAACCTTAGTAATCTAAGTATACTGTCCAAAACAGCAGGTCTTATCCCCTGCTTCTGGTCTCCCAGGTATGAGTCTCAGATAAAACCCACACAAATAAGTTTGGGTGCTGTGAAAGACAGTAGTAAACTTAGGAAAAATGCACATGTCCAGAAAACAGAAGCTTGAGAGCCTGTTTATCTGTCCTAATCAGGTCTGGGAGATGAGGGGAATTGCTGTAATGGAAATAAGTAGAATAGGCAGTTTTATGCTCTAAGTATTTATATCATCTATTAAAGATATTGCTATAGTCCCTTTTCAGTGATTTGCTGGGCAGTTAAATTCAGACTTCAGTTCAGTTTAACACCCTGAAGTGGTTGTTTTACATAATTTATGTCCCCAGGATTCCTTTTGAACTGCAATCCGACCTTCACAGGGTGAGGAAGAGGCTGCAATCTGGGGCCAACTTTGGTCCAGGGGGACCCCTATGGGAAGCTCACTGGACCTGGTTTCTTCATACTGAAGTGTCAACCCCAAGCCTGGGTGCTGCCTTGTAAAGGCAGATTTATTTTGGAGTATTGGACTTGGTTTTGTGTTAATCTGAGAGCATTCATCTTTAGACAGCTTTCGATGTGTATATATCTTGTCTCTACAATTAGGACATGAACTCACAAAGGTCGGCATCACATCTTATGTCAGATCAACTAGATTAGTTTTTGTTCTCATCAGGCCTTCCACAAAGTGTTGTTTGGTTTACACTGTAAAGAGAGGAGACGTGTAAGGTGGGAGAAATAAGAAATGTTATGATAATCTATGCTTAGACTTTCCTTTTCTGCACATGCTGTATCACATCCTCCTTTCCTCCCCAAACACAGGTCCCAGGCTCATTTTCTTCTATAAAACTTAATTCATATATTATCAATACACTTTTATAGCTTTCCACCTCTCCTCTCTGCCTAGACATTCTTTTTCAGTTGTTGAAGATGCATGGAAAGCCGTTGCCCATGTCTACCTAGCTTTCTCATTTCTATTAGGTGATTGCCCCTCCTCATATCGTGGGTTCTGAGAAGGCTGTCACTCATATTACCTTACCACTCCTGGCCTCCGGGATGGGCATTTGACCCTTGTGGTACCTCTGTCCATGATACTCTGCCTGCAAAGTGAGCTTCCAGCCATGCAGAGCCAATAGGCATCCTATCAAGATTTCATTAGACAAATAGAAACCAGAGAGGAAAAAATGCATTGCCGCTGGAATTCCAAACAGTGAGGACTGATAAACACCAGAAGCTGGAAGTGGCCCTCTTTCTTCTGTGAAGAGAGTTGCCTGAGAAAGAAAACAAACTCCCAGGAAAGGAGTGCTGAGGCCAGGTGGGAGACAGTCTGAGAAAAAATGAGAAAAACATTATTTGAGCACTTGGACAGAGGCATGCTTAAAATCAGCACTATTCCTGGAGTTTTCAGCAACCAATACCTTCCTGGTTTTATTGGTTGACTGAAAGACTCCTGACCATTTCAAATGTCAGTGTCAAATTTCATCTGTCTTCTTTCTGTAGGCTTCCCTGATCCACCGTCCAGCTTGAAAGTTTCTGTTCCTTCTCTGGCTTCCTCTTTTGATGTAATTATTATCCATTTTTATTGAATGTGTTGATGTTTTCTACATAGTCCTCAGGTTTTTGACAGCGTTTTCTTAACTGCTTGTCTCTGGCCTGGTTCCTGACAAGGGATAGGGTTATATAATACACGTCCAATAGAGATTTGGCTGTTTAAGTGGTTACACCATTTCCTGAGAGTGAGGACTAAGAAAGTTAATACTAATTTTAGAGGGTGGGGCTCTGAAAGTCTTTCTATGACATGAGGATGGCAAAATCTATCCCCTGTAAGCTATGGGACATGAACGATGTGAGGCTGTATGATGACAATAGCAACTGTTTCTTACTTTGTATCTTCTGTTCTAGATTTCTTTTTTTCTCCCACACTTTTGCTAATGGGATTCGATGCCCATGACTTTATTATGCACCTAGATCAAATGAGAACACTCTGGCTGCCTGCCTCATCCATAGTCACCAAGGCGAGTTTCCTAATGGAGGTTTTTGAATCTAGGTACAGGTTTCACAACTTGGATGAGGTGATTCTCAAATTGAAACATGAATAAAATAAACACTTGTTTCCTCAGATTATTTGTTTATAATCTAAGGAAAACAATTTTGAAACAAGACACATATTTAGGAGAATATTTTAATCTATGTTTGGAAGAGAATTAGAGGCAATAATAAGTAAATACAAAGGGAATAAACCCTCTAACAGTACAGTCTGAACTATGTAATTTATTTCTCGTTCGTGTACCATCTATTTTGTGCATTGATTCATTTGTGTGCAGCTGCAGCTTCAAGTAGATGGAAATCTGCAGAGGACAAGAGCCCTGTCTTAGGGTATGTATGCTCCATTGCTGTCTCCTTGCTATGGTAAACACTCACAGAGTACCTAGCACAGATCTAGGTATATACTTAGGAGGGGATGGGGGCTCAGTCACAATATATGTCTGTAAACTTGCATTTGTGTATTTAAAAAAGGAGAAAGTTTGAATCAAAGCAATATGACTGAGTTCTCTAAATTACCTGGCCCTCTGTTTCTCTCTTTTCCACACACTAGTACCTTTCTACTTCCCCTTTTGAAATGAATTTTAAAATGTCTCCTATCTATCTCTTCTACATTGCAGGGTGAATAGACCTCCAGTCCCATATGGATCTCTGACACCACAGAGACACTTTCATTCAGATCCCAAGTCTCCTCCAAGGTGCACTCCAATCCACCTCATATTTCCAGAAACATGCTTATCCAATGAGCAACTAAAGCTCTTCCTGGAAGCAACATCACATGTGAGTGCTCTTTAGTGCAAGTCTGATTTAATGGGATGCAAACCAACATTGAGAATCAGGAAATTCCTTCTGCCTCATAACAACTCCAGAAACACCCACAGAGCTAATGTCTTCCTATACTTCCTCTATGCTACTAATCTTTAAGTGTTAGATTTTGGAGGATAGAAGTGTTGCAGGGCAAAGTTATTAGCTAAGGTGAAGCTGAGGATCTATAAATGAGAAGGTCTTTCATTTGTTTCTTTTTTCCAGGAGCCTTGTGGAAAGACTTTTCAAAATGGTGGGTTGAAATGTCTCTTTTTCTTTGTTTACATCATTGGGACACTGGAAAATACTCTGGAGAAGGCTTCAGAAATGCAGAAATGCAGACAGAACCATTTATGTAATTCATAAGAAAAAGTGAACAGTATCATCTAGGTTAATTTACTTTTAAGATGGATTCTTGCTGTCTTGCCCAGGCTGGAGTGCAGTGGCATGATCTTAGCTCACCGCAACTTCTGTTTCCTGGGTTCAAGTGATTCTCTTGCCTCAATCTCCTGAGTATCTGGGACTATAGGCACTCACCACTATGCTCAGCTAATTTTTGTATTTTTAGTAGAGATGGGGTTTCACCACGTTGGTCAGGTTGTTCTAGAACTCATGACCTCAATTGATCCACCTGCCTCTGCCTCCAAAAGTGCTAGGACCACAGACATGGGCCACTGTGCCTAGCTAGATTAATTCTTTTTTACAATGCATTTTTACCTTTAAATGCATTTTTTTCCACTGGAGTTCACCACTATTCTTCCATGTAGTTATATGTTTCAGTAATTTATCTTAAATTGTACTATTTCAGAGTGCAATGAGAATTTACATGAATTAGGAGTAATTGTTAGAAATTTATTATATATTAATTAAAAAAAGAATAAAGAGGCAAGATAGTAAAATAATGTAGTATAATAAGATAGTCATCAAGTAAGTGGGCTGTATGTGAAAAAGCCATACACAAAAGGCCAAATGTTATATAATTTAATTTTTATGAAGTATCTTGAATAAGAAAATCCGCAGAGCTAGAAAGTAGACTGGTGGTTGTCAGGGGCAGGGCGTGGGGAGCATTAGCTAATGCGTATGGGGTTTTCAGGAGGTGATATATGTTTTAAAATTGATTGTGGTGATGGTTGCAGAGCTTTGTGAACATACTAAAAGCACTTCATTGTCCATGTTAAATAGACAAAGTTAAGTAGGCAAAGCATATGCTATGTGCATTCGTTTGTTAAGGCTGCTATAATAAAACGATGCAGAATAAATAGCTTGAACAACAGAAATTAATTTTCTCACAATTGTAGAGGCTGGAAGTCCAAAATCAAAGTGTCAATGGGGTTGGTTCCTTCTGAGGCTATGAGGAAAGGATCTGTTCCAGGCCTCTCTCCTTGCCTTGTAGATGGATATACTCTTCCAGTATCTTCACATCCTCTTCCTCTGTACTTATGTGTGTCTAAATCTCTACTTCTTATACAGACACTAGGCAGATTGAATTTGGGCAGACCCAAATGACATTAGTTTTAACTTAATCACTTCAGTAAATACCTTATCTCCAAATATGATCACATTCTGAGGTACTGAGGGTTAAAACTTCAACATATGAATTTGAGAGGAAGGCACAGTGAAGCCCAGAGCACTGTGTGAATTATATCTCAATGAAGTTAGAAAGAAAGAAAGAAGGAAAGAAAGAAAGAAGAAAGAAAGGAAGAAAGAAAGAAAGAAAGAAACAAAGAAAGAAACAAAGAAACAAAGAAAGAAAGAGAAAGAGAAAGAGAGAGAGAGGAAGAAAGAGAGAAAGGAAGAGAGAAAGAAAGAAATAAAAAGAAAGAAAGAAGGAAAAGGAAGGAAAGGTAAGGAAGGAAAGGAAGGAAGGAAGGAAGGAAATACAGATGTTTTCTTATGGAAAAATGAAAGAAAAAGAAAAAAAAAACATAAAGTAAAAAGGGAAAGAAAGTAAGCAAGGTGTGTGGAACCAGGCATCTGGGGTTCAAATCCTGGTCTTTTTAATGACAAGTGATAGGGCAGGTTACCAAGACTCTCTATGCCTTATTTTGTACATTTCTAAAATAATGGTAATAGTAATATTAGCATCATAGGGTTATTGGGAAGATTAAATGAGTTAATACACATAAGATGTTTATAGTATCGCTTGGCACACAGAAAACATTTAATATAAATTAGTAGCAATTACTGCAGATAAGGGTAAAGGCAAATTGAGATTATTTTATGCACAATGATACAAAAAGGAAAGTCAGATGGCTAGGACATGAATATACTTCTCTCTTGGTGGTCATAAGTTGCTTCTTAGGATGATTACTTTTCTTAACATACTTTTGAAGGACAGAAAATCTAATATCTTCTAAGACCAGTGTAGGGGTGGTAATGCTTTGGGATAATCTATTATTTACTCAGTCCATATATAGGGAGCATCTATTGAGTAAAGACTAAAGACTGCATTCATGACATTTTAAATAGATTACATTTATAAGATGAGATACTATGCTATTAATTTTGTTTATTTTCTTTTACTCATTAATATTGTTTCAGGATTTACTTTTCTCAAGTTTCAATGGAACACTTTAAAGAGTGTTTTGTTTTGTTCAGATAATACATGTAATGAGGAATCATTTGTAGTTTTCTCCCTGCATATGTTTTTTTCATTAAAATTTAAAAGTTCTTCCCTGACTCATGACCAGCAGTTTTTCTCTTATGTCTACCCAGTTCTACTTCCTTCCCACAGAAGAACTATGAGGGCTAACAGGGAGGTTTGATATTTAAAAAACCTTAAGGCAGCCTCTTTGAGTTTCTATTCCTCAACTCCTTTCCACAACACCCTGGACTATGTAGTCCTCACTCTCTTTGTTACAGAAGACCTGCCATTATGGCATCGTGCCATTGTAGCATATAGATAAGCTAGCCCTTCCTCCCTCCACAAAAGCCACCTGAATTCAGCTTAAAGGTTGAATATTATTTCTCCTCATTTCCATATATCTTTCCCAAAAGCTGACTGCCAAAATCTCTCTTCTTTCCCCCCTTATTTCTGACTCCAAGTTTTATTTCAAACACACTCTTATTTCCTTTTTAACAAATTACTCCCAAGTCAAATTTCATACACTAAGAACATATTTTTTGGGATTGTGAGAATGTATATAATGTGGCTACATGTACTGTGAGATTTGATTTAAAGGGAATTTCTATTGAATATTTAACACTTTGATATTACTCCATATTTATACCTGTTATGTGTGTTATATTCATTAGCAAATATGAACTAAGTGCCTAATGCTTTGCTTGATACTTGTAGGAGAGGTGAAGGTACACCAAACACTGTCCCAACTCTTCAGGAGTTTACACTTTGGTAGGTAAAATACGAGAAATATATATATATATATATATATATATATATATATATATATGTATAGCCTAGAGGACAGGTGTGAGAGAAGCGCCTTAAATGAGGGACACACACATTTATTTGGAATAAAAAAGAAAACCCAGTTTTGTACACAGAATAAAAGCTTATTATGGACTGATCCATCTGATTGTACTCTTGTAAAAATCACTCCTCCATCTCCTTTAATTTCCTATTATCTGGAGCATCATCATGGAAGTAATAGGGATGTTAAACTAACTGTAGGTCTAATGAGAATAGAGATGAAATTATTCTTTGGTGTAAAATGAATAAACTAAAATAAACCCATCTCCTATAAGAGAATGCCCCAGCAGGTAGCTTACTAATGAAAACAATGATTTCCAAGGGGTTGCACATTTTGAAAGTTTTGGCAAAATGCTAGCTTCTCAGAGGGTTTTCATCCGAAGAAGCAAACAATACAGTTAGATGACTCCAGCCTTGCCTTCACCATCTGAACTTAAAAGAAATAATGAGGACAATTACCCACTCCCCTTGACACCCCTCCCCAAAAGTGAAAACTTGGTTGGAGTGTGGCACAAGCTTGACATAACTAATTGGGGCAAATATTCAGCACAAGGCATGGGAAATTAACCACCAAAGTCTCATTAGCATTAATGGGAATTGCACAGCTAATTCCCTCCCCATTGTGCACAATATTTACTTCATAATGTTTATCCTGACATTCTACAACTTCCAGCAGGAAGCAATGATTTAGGTGCATAGGGCTGAAAATTCTGCTGGGCTCTTTGTCAACTCCTTTTATCCTCGCTCATAGACTCAGAGGATGACCTCTGGGTGTCCTCATTGGCTGGACAGCAGCCATGTATACTTCTTAACCCCCAACCCCATGATGCCCTCTGCTCCAACACTCCCACACAGATACACACTGCAGGAGCACATATTGACTTTGCCCTGATATTTTTCCCAGAAGTCAGAATTCCAAACCCAAAATATGAGCAGACTGGAAGGATCGGCTTGCCTGGACTACAGAAATAGGCATCCATCAGTACTCTTTCTGCCCCTCTCTGCATTTTTCACAAACCACCCTACTGAAGTAAGAACACTTCCTGATCACGTCTTTCTCAACAGTACCAATATATCCATCTTTCTCATTGCAATGATGTTTCAGGGATCTGTGGAGTAAAATTATCTAAATCTTTCATTTTTTAATTTACAATTTTCCCAGAAAGTGCAAAGACCTTAGATTGAACTCCATTTATCCCTGTGTGATGAGAGTGTTTTGTATATGTGAGGCTTCAGGCTACACCATGTCCTTGATGGTAATAATGTGATTTATGGCAAACACCTATTTTGATATGCCTAAACTTTGAGCCGTGTTGTATCCCCTTGGCTTCTGGAAAGACTGAAGACAGAGTGACTAACAGCACTTACGCAGCTGTTTCATATATCCAGAGTAATTTCAGTTACATGAATTTCAAAACTCAAATGAACCCAAACTAGAGTATTCAGAGTTGCATGCTTAGAAAAAATACACTAATATAATTACTTTTAAACCAGACTAGTGGTTACTGGAAGTGCATGGTAATCATTAGAAGGGGTCAGAGAGGGCTTTCTTTATCTGGGAGGTGGTAACACATTCAGTGATAAATCATTGATTATTGATAAACCTTATAAACCTATTTGTATATTTATTTTTACAATAAAAAATAAAAATGCAAACGGAGAAAAGCATGAATTCACAGACTTCTCCCTTTCTAGATATCTTAATTAACATGCATTATCAGCATATTGCTTTTTCTAATCAGGCATACCCCACATAGAGACTCTTCAGCTCTTTCCATGTTTGTATGTAATTCTTACATGAATCAGTGGTGACAGGAACCATTTAATGTGTTGAAATAATTATATTTTTAAAAATTACAGTTAAATCAGTGGATAGAAACAAATATAAATAACAACTTTTATTCAATTTTGGAAACGTTAGTAACATAGCAAGTTTGTCTTGCCTGGTAGTGGGCTCGCCAGAGGCATTAGACACCTCACCCTGCCTTGATCATAGGCATCCTACCTTTGCAATGATATGCTGCTTAGCACTTTTCTTCTTCCAGATTAGTAGAGGGAGATTTGCTGGCTATAGCCATGCCAGAAGCACTTATTCTGAAATTGCAATAGAGGATCTATGTCAACACACTGAAAACTTAGACTGGAAAAGTCTCATCTTATTAAAAACATATTTTCCAAGTTTGCTTGGGGGTTATCTAATGAAAAGTCTGGCCTTTCACCTGTGGGACCCTTGCTGGAATCTCTAGAGGGAGTTTACTAAGAGAACATGCCTTCAGCAAGGCTGTGTTATTCAGTAGGCATCAGAATAAGAAGTACAATAATATTTATGCCCTGGCCTCATAAACTGTCTTTTCTAAAAAGCACTATAAGGGATTCTAAATTCACTACCTCATCATTTCTCCTCTGGGCACTGGGAAGCAAAAATGGCTTGTTTACCTCATATTTACATGTAAGCAAGGAGAGTGTGGCCCCAGCAGCCTGTGTGACAGTTTAGGCCTTTGCTTAACTGGCCTGTGTCACCCAATCTCCTCAGATAACTGGCAGCTCAGCTCTGAACCACCCCTTAATGTAAAAGTGCTATTTATTCATATAATTCACACACACACACACACACACACTCACACACACACACACACACACACACATAAAACAAACGCTACTCACTTCAAGTTTTAGAAATAAAAAAGTATCAAACAAATTGGTTACCTGCAAAAGAATGAGAAAACCATTTTTTTTGCCAAAACACTCTCCAAATAGCTTAGGCCATGTGTTTCTCCTCAATAGTTCTTTGTTTTGAGCATTCGGTTTCTGACCTTAGGTTGATGATCTTTCAGGGGTCACTTAAGCTCCATTCAACCAATTTGATTGCATCAGGACACCACACTGAACATTAGATGTCATACCCACAACCTGTAGATAGCAATGGGGAAGGATCCAAAGATGAGTTCAAATTATAAAATTTCCAGTTTTCATTGTATTTCTCTTCCAAACCGAGTATAGAAAACTACAGTCTCAGTATTGGAGGCAGTCTGAGAATCAACCAAATCCCTTTTTTCCTTTGAAAGACCCTTCTGCAGCTCTCTTCTCTGACTTGGTGGCTGCCTCCTTTGTCTGCACGAGGATACGTGCTGCTTTATGAGCCACTAAAAGGATCAAAGTGACCTTGGGCTCACGGAAGATTTACATCATTCAAGCACACATTTATTGAAGCCTGGGATTTGATAAGTTCTTGACTATTCTAGATTAACTATTGCATCAGGTATGTTTGGACTTAACAAAATAAAATAGAAAATGCTCTCACTGGCCCTTACACACACCAGTTTCTACTATTTGGTCTGAATTTGGATGATTTGTTACTTACTGTGATATACATTAAGGATTATTGCTCATGCATCACCTCATGTGTATTTTATGTATTGCATTGAAACATATAAGGTGATGAATGAACAATATGCAATAAAGCATGTTTGTATTTGTTAAAGTGTGTGGAGGTTTACATAGGTGTTTAGACACTTACACATGAACTCTCGTTCATGGTATACTAGAATGTAAGTTTTAGAATCAAATACCTGGAGCTGGGAGAGAAACCTTATTTAATTTTCAATAAATGCTGATTTTATTATTATTTCAGTAGAGACTACATTACCAGTATTAGCTTTTTATGTTTTATGAAAATGACAAACAGAGAAGTATGATTAGTTATCTAGGGGCTAGGCTGTCCTCCCACTGGCCTTTCCTACAGTTTCTTAGGAACAACTGAACAAACAATGTCCCAGATGATTCCGAGTATTCCTAAGTCAAAGCAATTTCAGAAAGGGGAGAATTAGTGTCTTCTCAATAAAATTGGACAGTGATCTGCTTTCTAATTTCTAATCCTTCCCACACCAGAAGCCAGGTCTGTGAGCAGCCCTTAGGTACCAAATTCATTCAGCAGAATGCCTTTCCCATATCTCTTTTCTACTAATCCTTGTGTCTTCTGAGCCAGTGAATATTCAGATCGGTGGCAAAACTTGGACATCAGCAGCAGCTCTTGAAAGGGATCAGATCAGCCTGCCAAGGAGGCTAATTGGAGGCTTACGGTAATACAATTGCTCCCACCTGCAAGGCAGCTCTTAGCACTTCAAGGAGTGCAGGAGAAAATAAAGTCAGGTTGATGGACAGCCAGTCTCAGCCCAATGTTTCCTGTGTTGGAAAGGCCCAAGGTCAATCATCTGGTGACCCCACGGTTCCAAATTGGTGTCAATTGCAATCAGTCCTGTTTCAAGACTTTGCCAATTCATGGACTCTGTTGTATTCTTGAAACTTAGGTTCCAGATCTTTCTTAGGTAACAAGGATGAAGAGAAAAGAAAAGGAAGAAAAGAAAAGGCAGTTTCTACTCAGGACCTGCTGAAGGTTTTTCTTTGAAATCACAAGGGGTATAAGTATAAGAGGAATTACTAAGGCCTAAGGAGAAAGTAAGAGCTGTAAGTGTCCATACACTTGAAGGGAGGGATTCAGGTCAGTTTTAAATCTCACTTCTGCTACCGAATAGCTATAAACCAGTTTATTGAGGGAGTCTCAGGTCAGTGGAGTTTCAAATACTAAATAGCCTTTGTTTTTCCAAATGCAGGTTGAATATCCCTTATTCGAAATGCTTGGAACCAGAAGTGTTTAGAATTCTGAATTTTTGATTTTGGAATATTTGTAATTTACCTAGTGGATAAGCATTCCTAATCTGACAATCCAAAAATCAGAAATTAAAATGCCTCATTGAGCATCTCCTTTGAGTATCATGTTGGCACTCAAATTTTGGAGCATTTCAGATTTCGAATTTTCACTTGAGTGGTGCTCAACTTGTATTTCTTTCAATTCTTCTCTGTTTCAACTCTCTTCCCTCTGGGAAGTGGATTTCAAAACTTCATGGTCACTTTGTTATTAAAATTAAATCAGAACAGTTTTAATCCCCAGTCTTGACTTTTTTTCCACCCACTTTCCCATAGTAGAGATTTGAACTGTGGCTCTGAGGGACTTTCCTTCTGAGCCTGGTCTCTAGTTTTAGTTATTGACCAACTCTGGGTCTACCTATTTTTGCACTGGAGCCTGGGCAAAGGGAATGGGGGAGTCTGAGATCTTTCAGAGTTGGTCACATACTCAGAGCTGTGGAGATTACAGCAGCCTATCATTTGTTCTGTGTCTGTAAGTGGCTGTTGTTCTCTGCCAGTGAGGAGAAGACTTATTCACAGATGGCATATGAGTTTCCTTGGTGCAAGGTCCCGTTCACCCTAGCCTTCCCTGTTACTGAATCTCTATCACAGAGTATTATCTTGGTTTTACTGTATTATGATAGTGAGCCATGTTCCCAGTAGCTCTCTTGCTGGGTCTTGGCTTTGCTTGGTCTATAGCTCCCTGGGCAGCACAACTACTCCCAACTTTCTGTGTTTTAAGATCCATCCCGCTTTAGATTTAGCTCCAGGAACCACGGAGGAATTCTTTTGAATGCTTTACATGCAAATAGAAACTGAAGTGGCACCCTCCATCTTTTTTCCCTTCTTCAGACTGCGCAGAAAAGAAGGCACAGGTTGTAATCCCAGCTACTGGAGAGGGTGAGACAGGAGAACTGCTTGAACCCAGGAAGTGAAGGATGCAGTGAGCCAAGACTGCACCATTGAACTACAGACAGGGAAACAAGAGCAAAACTCCATCTTAAAAAAAAAAAAAAAAAAAAAAAAAAAAAAAAAAAAAAAAAAAAAAAAAAAAAAAAAAAAAAAAAAAAGAAAAAAGAAAAGAAAAGAAAAAGAAGTCACTGGTTTCAATATTCACATATGCCTTCAGGACCCAACATGTGAAGCTCTCCAATAACTGTTTCCCTAAATAGACACCTTTTACTCTGCTCTTCAGCAATGCTAGAATGAGCCTAGCATATCACTGTTAGGGCTGAAGATGCACACCTCCCTTTTTAAGTAAGCCATTCTTTGTAGATGATTCTCTCTACACTCCACATACTTGGCTTTTTTGAGAGGAGCCACCCCTCTTGTTTTAAATTAATAACTACATCTTATCAGATTAAACGTGCTAAGTATCTTCAGAAGGTCTTTCTAAAGGGGTAGTCCAAAGTTTTGCCTGCATCAAAATTCTCTTTTGGCCTTATAAAATGAAGATTTCTGCATAAGTCTCCTGATTAATCAAATCAGAATTTCTGTGTAGCACCTAGGAGTCTCCATTTTAACAAATCTCATATTAAGAACTTTTGTACCATAAAGTTTTATGTAAAAATTATATAATTAGGATACCAGTGCACAATTTTTTTCCAATGTGAGAACATAAAACATTAGTCTCTCACATTGTGTTAGAAACATTTCTGGAACATTTAAAAAATACTTATGACTAATTAGGGAGTATATATTACAAAAAATAAGAACGACCTTTCTTTGTTTTTTAAATTCCACTTGCAATTGTTTTCATTACCTACGTATGGCACTTGTTCTCTGTCCTATTTCAGTGATTTTTGACTGTGACTTATTGCTTCCAGACTTGAATCTCTGAATGCAAGAATAATGCTTTCTTTTATATATTTAACAATCATTTATGAAACTTCGTAAGAAATTAAGTAATCTCTCTCTTTCTCTTTCTTGTTGTGTAAATATCAATTAAAAAATGAAAATAAATTTTTCTTATTCATTTTGTAAGACAAGCAAGAAGCCCTTTGAGTTCTTGATTTCTAGGGCTTTCTTGACTCTGATGGCAGTTGTCAACATTTCTCTCTTACAATTCTCTCTTTGTGTGTGTGTGTGCAAGAAACCCTAAAAACATATATACATATATATATTTGCAACTCAAGTCAATTTGACTGCAAGCTTTCATTTGTCAAATTTGGTTAGATCCATTAACAACCATGTTCTGTGCATCAGTTTTACTCTCTAAGGTCTTGTTAGGACCAGGGGATTACAAAGTCTAGTAAATGAGAGAAATGTTCTGGCCATCAACCCAAGACCTACTGAATATTATATGCAATGTATAATATATAAATATATATATTCACATATACACACACAGAAAAAAAAATATATATAATATGTGTATATTATGTATACTTCTCATATATTTAAGATGTCTAACATTTTGTTTTTTTTTTGTAAGGTGGATTGTTTTCCTTCTGCTTTTAATACTTTATTTATGCCGGGCGTGGTGGCTCACGCCTGTAATCCCAGCACTTTGGGAGGCCGAGGCCGTGGATCACAAGGTCAAGAGATGGAGACCATCCTGGTCAACATGGTGAAACCCTGTCTCTACTAAAAATACAAAACATTAGCTGGGCATGGTGGCACGTGCCTGTAATCCCAGCTACTCAGGAGGCTGAGGCAGGAGAATTGCCTGAGCCCAGGAGATGGAGGTTGCGGTGAGCCGAGATCACGCCATTGCACTCCAGCCTGGGTAACAAGCATGAAACTCCGTCTCAAAGAAAAAAAAAAAAGTAAAAATTTTTTATTTATGAGGAGACTGCCAGTGACAAACCCTAATAGCTATAAGTTCTCTGAATATTTATTTACTTGGTCTTCATTTTTGGGGCATTATTTTTTCCTCAATGTATATATAATTATAAATCATTAGGTTTTTGTTTTACCACCTTGAAGATATTTCACTGTCTTCTGGCTTTTCTCTCTCTGAGAGAGAGAGAGAAAGGGAGATCAGCTGTTGCTCCTTTGAAGATAATTGAGTTTGTTTGCCTAGATATTTTTTAAGATTTTTCTTTTTCTTTTCATTTCTTTAACAGTTTACCATGGTGTTTTTAGGATTTCTTTCTTTTACTTATCCTTCTTGAGGTTTATAGTAATTGTTGAATATTACATTTTTTTGTGGTTTTTCAGTATTAGAAAATGCTCAGCTATTTTGTCCACAAATGTTGCTTCTTGTCAATATTATTTCCCTTTTAATTGAAAGCATGCATGCCTATCACTGTGTCTTCTACATCTTTTAAGTTCTATGCTACATTTATATCTTTTCACTACAGTTTACCATAATCAAGGTATTTTCTTCTGAGTTATCTTTCATTTCTCTAAATCTTTATCCAACGAAGTCTACCCTTTTGTCTATGCAAATCTTTGAATTATTAATTTTATTTTTGGTTTATGTGAAATCTCATGAGCAAGTAGGCTATGAATTTTATTTCAGTATAAAAACATGCAGTATAAAATATTTATTACAAATAATAGTGTATTCGTTTTTATAAAAAGATGCCTTAGGCTGGACAAGGTTGAGAACCAACAGTTCAGGTCATTTTTGGAATGAATAAGTAGGGACTAGATTACTGAGGAGATGTTAGAGTATCAGAGGAGAGTATTTATCTCCAAAGGCTGACTTTCTTAAGAACGAGGGAAAAAAATCAGGATTTATTTGTTTTACTAGAGGCATGTGGCCTGCTTAAATGCAGCATTTACAGAGTAGAGCAGGTTATTGGATGGGAGATACTTGGGTCTGGTGAATGCATATGGAGGATGATTGCAAGTACTAGAATTCTTAGAACAGTAGAAGGGTGCTTATGGCCAGCCTTTTGATGAGGGTTCCAGCTAGCAGCAGAACCTTCAGTGAATACTGAGTGCTTAGGTTGATGACCAGAGCATGTCCCTCATTTCTGAAACTTTGTAACCCCCTCTGGTCCTATCAGGACCTCAGAGAGTAAAATTGATGCATAGAACATGGCTTCTAATGGAACTCATCAAACTTGGCAAATGAAATCTTCAAGCCAAATTGAATTGAGTTGCAAAAATTTATAAATGTAATGAAATATTACAGAATAATTTGTGCCTGCTATATATACAAATTGTATTTTGGATGCATGCAGGAGGTGTATAAAATGTTCAGGAATTACCTCTTCTTTCAATGAAACATAAAGCACAGTAGGAAGCAGAACTCTCTCTCTCTCTCTCTCTCTCTCTCTCTCTCTCTCTGTCACACACACACACAAACACACACACACACGCAGGTACACCCATGTACACTTGCTATATACACGGACTCCATGCGCTTAGTAAAAAACCAACATTGAACACAGGATAGTGTTGAATATTGATGTTGTGTTAAAATCCAGTTTAAAATCTTTGTCCAACACCTATGTCATGGGAAGAAAGTGCAGATATACCTGTTTTTATTAATTTCTGTTTCTATTTCAACACATTTTGTACAGTAGATCCTGACTGAGGGATGAGTAAATGAATGCAGGGCTCATCAAACTTTCCATGTTCATGTGGCATAAAGAAATTATCTCTGTTGTAACCTCCTTGTGTTACTTTAAATAAGCAAAGATAATGATCTAGAATCCTTTTCTTAACTGTAATCAAAGAAAACTGCAGATATTTATAATTGAGGTGAACAAGGAAAAAGGGAAGGAGGAGAATTTAGGCAATATGGGTAAAAATCACCCCTAATGCTAGGAGAAAAAAAAATCAGAAGAGAAAGCTTATACATTTATGAGATTTTTCTGGATATCACACCTAGGCAAGTAATGCTATATAAAATATTAAACAGCTCTAATGCTGACTGAGAAAATTTATGGAGTCTGAAGTACCTGTCTTAAATCATATACACCACTTACCTCTGTTTCTCACCCTTTAACCAAGCTTCTCTGAGGGCTTAAGTTGTGCCTCTTTGTTTGTTCGAATTTTGTGCAAAGGCTAAAATGTTAAAGAAATGAGAAAAACCGGGGGAGAATATTAAGCATGAAGAAGACTTGTAGCCATGAGCAGATGTGTTCAAGCTGCTGTTGGCTAGGGCTGTTTATTTTGGATACTGAGTTTGTTATCATATGAAAAGAAAGGTATTTTGTTCCTTCATTCCCTCCCATTTGATTCTTCCACTTATTCTTTCAACAAATATTTACTTGACAACAGTTAGGCTGCAAATAATGTGCTAAAAGCCATGAGGACTGAAATTTATATAAAACATTCTCCAGCCTTCAAAATCTTTCATTGTGTTCGGGAAAGATAAATATTTTACGTGAGCATCTAATATACTAAGTTGATAAATGCTTGATTAATTGAATTAAATAAATACTAGAGAGAGAAAGAACTTCCTTTTATTCCTGACTTATTTTATTTATTCATCTACTAATTTCAAAATAAAACATATTTATTTATTCAGCAACGATTATACACCAGCCTTTACTTAGGAAGTGAAGACTGATGATTTCCAGAAAGTTTCATTCTAGTGGAGAAGGTTATTAACAGATAATTATATCATTTCAGTTAGTGACAAGGCTCTGAAAGAATGAAACTGACCTATGTAGCAGCTCTTGTTGAATGTCTTACGTATATCTCAGAACTCATTTTTGCAAATAAACTCCTTCTTTATTTTTTCCTAACTCATTTAACAGTAGCTCTAGCCAGGGAGTTGTCTAAATCAGAAGCAGGGGTTATATTATTCCCTTCCTCCCCTTTATCCTCCACTGGTAAACTTTGCCAAATCCTGCAAACCCTCCCTTGCCCAGAGGATACATAATTCTTTTCTGTTCCAACACAGCCATTTTCTCATGTAGGAAATTTAAGAGTGATCAGGATGGAGAATTATTTTACATGAGACAATTCAGGGATGTATTTTTGAGAAGGTAACATTGAATTGCACCCTGAGCCAAGTGAAAGAGCCAACATGTATGTTCTTCAGGAAGAACATTCAGCACCTATAATGAAGCTTCTCAGAGAGGAATGAGTTCCGTAGGTCAAGGAGTGAAGGAAGAGTGTTAGGGGCCAGTCAGGCTGTTTGTCTGGCGAGAAGGGCAGAAGCTGATCATGGATTATGTTGGGTCTTGCAGATCAGAGGAAGGAATTTGGATTTGATTCCAAGTGCATGGGGAAGCCAGGAAAGGACTTTAAGAAGAATACAGAATTGGATGGGTCCTTTAAAAGGCACATTCTACCAGCAGCGAGGAGAGTGATTTGCAGAGAACAAAGAGAAGAAGTAGAAAGATAGGTCAGTTAGTAGTTCAGTGAGAGATGCTGGTTGTTTGGATGAGAAAATGGCTGTGTTGGAATAGAAAAAATCTTGTCTCTTCTGGGCAAGGGAGAGTTTGCAGGATTTGAAATAGTTTACAGGTGGAAGATACAGAGGATGAAGGAGACAATATGACCCCCGCTTTGGGCTTAGACAGCTCCCTGGCTAGAACTACTGTTAAATGAGTTAGTAAAAAATGAAGAAGGGGTTTATTTGCAAAGATGAGCTCTGAGATGTATGTAAGACATTCAACAAGGGCTAAGAGGTCAGGAGCTTTATATACTTGCTTTGAATTTACCAAAAGGTTTGATTTGAAATTTTAAAAATTTCCATGGTATAAGCATATCCATAATAATGAAGTCATGACCACTGAGTGCTCTTTTAGAAAGAAAGTGTAAGTTAGTACAGTAGCTGAAGTCTGCAATCCTAGCACTTTGAGAAGTTGAGGTGGGAGGATCCCTTGAGTCCAGGAGTTCTAGACCAGCCCGATCTCTGTCAAAAATACAAAACATTAGCAGGGCATGGTGGTGCACACCTGCAGTCTCAGCTACTGGGGAGGCTGAGGTGGGAGAATTACTTGAACCTGGAAGACAGAAGCTGCAGTGAGCTGTGATTGTGCCAC